>NC_143260.1:40597072-40903172 GCF_984573655.1 Nuphar pumila
ATAGGATTATGAACAAGAACACCAATGCTTAACTGCTAATCAAACACATAGATATATGAATTAAGCTATTTGAATAGAGATATTCCTTAGTGAATTATAGCCATGAAATTCTTCAAAACATTGGAACAAGAAGTTATTCTTTGGAAAACTTCCTAGGTTTTTGTAGTAAAACGTTAAGAGTTTTAAGGTTAATCATTTAATACTCATTCATGAATGATGTTATTATCTGGTTGCAATCAATTCACTAAAATGAGAAAAACGATGCCCTATAACTTTTCATTTCTCTCAATGGAAGGAGGGTTTTTTTTGTGTTCTCCCCCGAAGATGCAATGTTTGCTACAATGCCTGTTCGGAGGTCTGAATGAGTGCCACATATATAAGCACGTGGGGCTCGTATCTCCGTGTGTGTTGGCATCACTTAGCATCGAAGTTTGGTGCAGTTGCAAAGACTTAAGTATCCTTTTCTGCTATTCTTGCCATAAAACGATGATTCAAGAAAAGAACAAAAATACCCTTCATCTTGAAAAGGAAAACAACGGTTCAAGAAAAGAACAAAAATGCCCTCCATCCAAAAAGTCGAGGATGATGTTAACTCTTCAAAGTCCAAACGTTCCATTTTCTCCCTAAGCAGTAAACTTTTGCATCATTTGTTGTAACAGGAACTCCCTTTGACGACACACCCTTTACTGTCGTCTGTTGCCACCAGAGCAACCTTTGTCGTCGTCTCGAGTCCAACTTCCCGCCTTGGTTTTTAGCTTGTGTTACAACACATTGCCGCCTTCTCGTTCCTGCCTTGTGTTACAAAACATTCTCGGGTTCGCTCCTACCTCGTGGAGATAACTATAAATTGATCGACTGGTTCGATCATTGGTGGGCGTCATAGGGGCATTTGTCAGCCATCTCTTTTTACAGTCTTTCCTTATTTTTTGTTATCGTTAGGCAGTATGAAAGAAAGTAATGACGCACAAACATTCCAACAAGTGTCATTAAGGCATTGTGAGTACCTTTCCATGACATCATGTTATTGTTGAAGAACGTATGTCGTCGTGAGTGCCATTAAGGAGTTGTTTTGTTATTGCAGGTGGATCTTGTTCTTTTGACAGTTGAAAAATCAAAGATATTTGTAAGATGTTGGAACCTGTTGACAAGAATGTTTGTTTACAAATGCGAGGAAGGGCCTCTACCCCATCCGGTATCGTCCATTCACTCAGTATATGCAATGTATCTTAAATTGCGGTTGTAGTAATATACTACTGATTTGTGAGATATTGTTTTATTTATTAATATCGATTTGTAAGCTATTATTCTGAATTTTCGTATCGATTTGAAATATATTTTGCGATATGTATATCGATTTGTAAGATATTATGTTTTATAGTGTCGATTTGTAAGCTATTATGCTGAATTCTCATATTGATTTATAATATATTTTGCGATATGTATATCAATTTATAAGATATTATGTGTTTTGTAGTATCGATTTGTAAGCTATTATGCTGAATTATCGTATCGATTTGTAATATATTATGCGATATGTATATCGATTTATAAGATATTATGTGTTTTTTAGTATCAATTTGTAAGATATTTGTATAAAGAATTTTAAACATGTGCGTGCGAAAATACATTATTGCCCGCTTGCGGTGGCGATTTTCGTATAGAAATCACTGCTTATTTAGTGATTTCTATTTAAATCACTTCACAGCGTCGTAGATATAATTAAATCGTTGTCACGTGAATTGCTATCGTAAACACAAATATACGATAAATTGTTTCTTTTATTGGCATGGTAAGTAACAACTCAATGCATAATATAAGCAAATAAGAAATCGTTGTTGCTTTTATACTGTGATTCATTCAATCATTTCTTTGACTTACTTAACCTTATTGGTATCCGTTTAACGTAAAATGATATCTTGCTTATGACAGTGGTGAGCTTATCACCTGATTGCAGTGAAGATGATTTATCTCAATCATTGAAAAGTTATGAAGAAGTGAACATATGCACTAATGATGCACATGATAAGAATGGTGCAGGCATTGGATTCACTCTTGACTTGAGTGTTTCAGCAAAAGAAATGCAAACCGATAATGAGGTAGACGATCATGACAGTATACTTGATAAAGGTGCAGGCAATAAGAATGTACATGATAGTACACTTGACTCTGTTCCCGTAGAAGGAATGCAGTTTAATAATGAGGAAGCTGCATATAAATTTTATAATGATTATGCCTTAAAATTTGGCTTCAGTATTAGAAGGTATTCTTCGTCGAAAAATGCACAGAGTGTCATGGTGAAAAAGATATATGTTTGTTCTAAGGAAGGTTAAAAGAAGTCAAATGAAAATCTAACAAGGAGCAAGCTAGATTCAAGATGTGGCGAGAATGGTGTTAAGAAGACTTCTGAATGGGAAATATGTAGTCCGTACTTTAATCAGTGATCATAACTATGATTTAACAGCTTTATTTATGACTCCTATGTTAAGGTCACATCATAAAGTAACTGAAGTGCATGCTGCAATTGCTGAAATAGTTGATAGCATCGACATTGCACCAAGGAAGACATACAATTTATGTGCGCACATAGATGGTGGATGCGAGAATATGCCATTCACACTTATGAATCTAAGAAACCACTTGAGAAGGAAGAGAACAGATAACATGAAGAATGGAGAAATATTTTCTTTGGTTGATTATTTACAGAAGAAATCAAACATTGACCCTGGTTTCTTTAGTGCAATGCAACTGGATGAAGATGAATATGTTGTGAATATGTTTTGGGCAGATTCAAAGTCAAGAATTGATTATGAATGCTTCAATGATGTGCTTATTTTGTATACGACAGTGAAGATTAATACTAAACAATGGTCATTTGCGTAGTTTGTCAGAGTGAACCATCACTCATAGAGTTGTATATTAGGCGACACTTTTTTGTATGACCAATCCAAGGAAAGCTTTGAGTGATTGTTCAGAATATTTACACAGGTAATGAATGAGAAGCAACCTGAAGTTGTACTTACAGATGGTGATCACTCAATTGCGGTTGCAGTCTCTCATGTATGGCAAGATGCACATCATCGCCTATGTTTGTGGCATATCTTTCAAAATACAATAAATAACATAGGACACATATTTAATCAGAAGACAGGGTTTGACAAAAAGTTTACAAGGTGTGTACTTGAGAGCGTAGACGAGGTTACCTTTATGTCTGATTAAGAGAAAATGATTTAGATGCACGACCTTGAAGACTATGTATGGTTACAAAATTTATATGCAAAAAGAGATAAGTGGGCATTGGCATATGGAAGACAATATTTTTGTGCAGGTATGATAAACACACAAAGAGTTGAATCTATGCATGTCACACTAAAGAAAACCATGTATTCATGTTTAATAATGTTTCGCTTCATGAAACAATATGAATTATTTAATAGACAGTTTCAGATAGAATGAGCTTGAATAAGATATGAAATGCTTCAATACACACTTTGTAACTTTGGCATAAAAATATTGATGCAACCTACAGATCTGTATACACTAACTATATTTGAATGAATTAAGAAGGAAGTTATACAGGTCATGAATTGCAACATAGAAGGACATGTGCAAACCAAGAATATGCACAAATATCATATTGTACGGGAGGGCAAAGTGCATCTGAAAAGGCAAGAAGCATATGTTACGTATAATATTGACAACGAAATAGTTGAATGTACATGCAAAATGTATGAATTCAAAGGTATTTTATGTCGGCATGCATTAAAGACACTTAATCAAGAGAAGATACAAGAAATACTCAAGTCATATTTAATGTGAAAATGGACGAGACAAGTAAAGATTGAACTATTGGATATAGATAATGTCAGTTAATTTGATGTTGGTGAGGAGTGCCACATAGTCTCCCGTTATCAACAACTATGTAGGTCACTTATGCATGTTGCAGATTTGACATCGAAAAGTGAAGCCTATGTATGCATGAGAAAAGTGTTAAGGAAGTTACTTGAAAACATGCAGTTAATTCACCATTAATCTGTTGTAGCTCATGAAAACCAGTCCAAGAAAATGTGAGCGAACAACGGAGGTAAAAATCATGTTTCTCTTGACACTCATGAGAAGTTCCGTCGAAGCATAAACATCATCTTTAACAAGTCAGGAGTGAACGTTGTAGATTATGATAGAAAAAATCACCTAGCGAAGAGTATCAAAAGAAAACCTGCCTCTGATCGCAGTCGTCGGAAGACAAAGGGTGCACTAGAATTGGTTGACAAGAAAAGGTCTAAGAAACAACCAACTTCTAAGCAAAAGCAACCAAGTCCTTCACATGAACAAGTATGTAATACGTTATATTGCTTCCCATATAAATTGCATTACGTGCAACTTATTAATATCTAACTTGTGTAATTTTCAACATGCAACAATACCCTACATACGTGCACTACAATGTTGTAACCTTTAATCCTCCCAACCAGTTTTTCTAGAATAATAGTTTTAGTTTTACAAGTCTTTTGGTATGTAATTAATGTTGGGAGGATGTTTGCATTTCTTGTGAAACTTAATGTAGTGTCTTATATTGTTCTGTTTCATGACAGGCTCAGATCAATTCGAAAGTGAGCTATGGAATACATGAATCACGTGTGAATTCTGTTTAAGTCTTACCATAAAGTTAGTTATTATGCCTCTTTGCATGACCCAATTTTTATATTGGTGAATTTGTTAAGAGTTTAACAAAACAGGAGGTGAATATGCTTATACACTGGATGGTCTTATTAAGAAAGAGTTTTTGGATGAAGTCATTTTCATGAATCAATTTGTAATATATTTTTCCATATGTATATTGATTTATAAGATATTATGTGTTTTGTAGTATCAATTTGTAAGCTATTATGTTGAATTTTTGTATCGATTTGTAATATATTATGTGATATGTATATTTATTTGTAAGATATTATGTATTTTCTAGTATCAATTTGTAAGATGAACACACATATGTAGTGTCCTATCGTGATCTACACAATGACGTCTATATCAACCACAACTGGATGAAAATCGCAATGTGCATGAGTACAAATCATGATAAAAGTGCATAGACAAATCATTGTCTCATCTAGCCTTCAAATATACACATCGTTGTATAACCCAATCCAATCACTCCCCCACCTAAACTCACAAATACAAATCAACATAAAATTCAATGAAAAAAAAGGTAATTTTAAAGTGATTTACAGCATGATACCGATTTACATTTTATACAGAAACAATATTTTAGTAACAGTTAAAAATCGATGAGTAAATCATGATATTATATATCGATATCGTTCATAAAGACAAACAAATATATATCGTTGTCACAGTAGCTTCTTACATACAAATCGATGTTATTTACAACCACATTCATTTACCAAAAATATCATGTCGATTTATGTACACGTACGTAAAACCCTGCAAAAATGTTAAACCCTAATATAAATCTATATAAAACTCGACCCGACCCGACCTGACCCATTGTTTAGGTCTAAAACCCTAATCTATTAAACCTCTCTTCCTCTTTTCTACGGTAGCGCAACTTCTTCTTATTCTTCTTTTTTCTCCTTCTCCTTCGTCTTCTTCTTCTTCTTCTTCCCTATATTTTTCTTTCTTCTTTGTTCTTCTGTGTTCCTTCTACCTGTGCTTAATAGATGGAGTTTGATGTTGATAACGTAGTTGTTTCACTCAATGAAAAAAGATTTGTATAATCTTCGATGATGATTATGGTGGTTATCTTCTGTGTATACATCGATATATTTATGACACATACGACTGTGGCATATTTATCATGAAGTATATCAAAGCTTACACAGAATATAACAACCATAATCATCTTTCATCTATTTGATCTATTCCTACTGTCGGACTTTCCATTGTTCACAAACCATACTTCACAGTTGAAAAAATATTTGCCTAATCTTCGATATACTTCATGACAAATACCTAAAAGTGATTTATCATGTAGCCCATCGACTCCTTCAAGGGTACAATGCCTGAGCTGAAGTTTGTGAAGCATATTCTCAAGAGTGCACCATTGCTGAAGTCTCTAAGAATCAGCCTCAGTCCCAGAAAAATGGTGCAGTGGGCTGCCATTACTAATGAGCTTGTTTTCTTGGAGAGGATATATCCTCAGCTGCACATAGAATCACTTTGCAACAAAAAATGAACTTGACGATGAACGATATGGATATTTTGGTGATCTCTTCTGTAAAAATGTTAATTGTTATGCCTCTTTGCATGACCCAATCACGTGTGAAATCTTTCACATGTATAAATCATTGTAATATGTATCCTTCACATGTATAAATCATTGTCTCATCTAGCCTACAGAGCTACATTTTTGATACCGTAGGTAAATTGTCGTTGCTTATTACTTATACAATTAGTAAAAATCGTTGTCTCATCTATCCTTCATATATACAAATCATTATACATGAGTACAAATCGTTTGTGCAATCATTTCAGCCATTTATCAATGTTTGCAAATCGTTTCAGTCGTTGATCAATCATTGTGTAAATTGTGATGAGAACACAGCTCGTAAAAGCATATCAGTGGCATTTTCACTGTACACAATGCTAAAAGCTTGTTCATTTTTTTTTCAAGGTCGATCATTACAACGATTTGTTCAGTGCATTTGTATGCTACACTTATTAAAATAGATTTATTCACTTATAGAATGTCACGTTACAGAAAAGAATTATAGAATCCAAAAAATAATTATCAAGACGTCGATTTGTACATATGAAGTTACCGCGACAATAATTTTGATATGTTTGTAAAACCCTAATATCTGTGTAAAACCTTATTCTATGTAAAATTGCTTTTACGAAGGGCGAACATAACGACAATTTGCTTTTACTACAAATAATAGTCCAACTTATTAGCATGTTTAGTAAAATTAATATTTTATTTAATTCAATCCAGAGAGATTTACATAATTTGTATACACAGTCTTACAAAATTTGATTATACAGTCTATAAAATCTGTTAGAAGTTGATGTAGATCATATTACTTCTGGGGGGTCACATCGTTCATTGTCTTCTAGGTATTCTTACCGGTTGAGTTTTTTTCTCTTCCGTAATTAGAAACTCAATCAATTTTTTGCATAGTTCTGTGCATAATTCAGGTATATCATCCTGCAACAAAAAGGTAATGTGACACCAATATATAAATTGAGTCCCCAATAATAGAGGATAATAAAGAGCATACAGCATCGAAATTAGGTTCTCGGCCATTATATATTGCTTTAATACACTTCATTACAAATACGCTACAATCGAAGCCATTATTTTATAAAGGAGCATCGTGTGCTAAGCCAAACCTCCACTCGCCAACGTCGACACCCAAAATGTCTTTGACGAATCCCACTTGTGGTTAATACAAAAGCAAGTAAATTCTGGGCCACCGTACATGATACAATACCCTTATAGATGAAAACTTACCAAATATAAAATGTCACGTTGTACACCAGTGTGAAAGTCCAATGAGTTGTAGAGCCATATTTTTTTCCATAAATCCATCACGCATAAGACCTAATGTTGAGCAATTTGCCAGAGTGTAGGAATCAATATCTGCAAATTGATACAATATCTTACAAATTGATAGGACAAATCGTGTTAGGACTGTTATGCCTAAACCTTGGACAAGAGGTTTCTTCACTTACTTTTTCACTTGACCAAAAGTCTCTGCAGTGATCATCGTTACCCCAATATGGTAGTCTATCTTGAAATCCAATGGAGTATGGCAATCGGCGAACGAAACTCTGTTGAACAAAATAGTAATAATAGTAAGGTTAAAACATGAAGCAACAAGAGTATATATATATATATATATATATATATATATATATATATATATATATATATAAGAACCGATATACCATGAAATAAGAGGTAACGAAGCGTCTAGTATTGGTTGTTGCATTGCTTTGAATATACGTGATGAAATCGGATATAGTCTATTTGCAATAAATATACATGTGTTAACATACATACCCATGGCATACATAATATATAATTAATAGGGGTTTCATATATACAAAATTACTGATAGTGTTTTCTTCTGCAAATTCATATTGCAGCCGATTGATGTTATCTTGGCGCTCTTTGCCGAGTTTTCAGGAATCACTTTTTATGGAAGTTTCACTGACATTAGCAGAATATTCAATAAACGATATTGAAATTTCTTTCTACAGTGCATAACACAAATTGAATATACGCCATAAAAGAGACAAATTTTGAAGAAACTCGTCATGAGGTTTAGACAATATATGCATGATTCGTCATCACTGGTCGTGTAGTTGTCGTCGTCTCCTTCCTCTCCATCGCTGGTTGTGTAGTTGTCGTCGTCTCCTTCCTCGACATCGATACCCCCTTTGCGACAAAGAAGGTTATATGTTCGATTCACTAATACGTCATTTATAAAGGAAACATTGGTTCGTTTGTTCCTTAATCACGAAGCAAAGCGAAGCGACACCCTCCTGAACTTATGTGATGTGCCATTCATATATAAAGGAAACATCATTTCATATACCACCCATTTTCAAAAACCATGCGTAAATAAATTGCATTGCACATTAATTAAATTAAAAAATATTGTTTCATCTGCCTATTATAGAACTAGTCAACGCGATAAGACGTATAAAGCAAATCGCGTTAGCACGTATCATTACAGTGAAATCGATTTGCAACTAGGTCTCGATTTGTAGTTTACTGTGTCTACACATCGTTTTGATTTGTCCCATGATTTTCTTGACATATCGTTCACATTGACAAAGCTCATAACAGCAAATCGTGATCGAACAAATATTGTTATATTATGGAAGTTAAGTCTTTTGGTTATAAGTCGATTTGTATTTATCAAGTTAACTAGATTTGTAGTTTTTCAATAAACATCATCTCGATTTGTTTTTTCTTTCTCTTTTTACTTTTTAGCAGTCATTGTATAAATCATGATAGGACAAATCGTTAACATAGACAAAGCTCATAAACATAAATCGTTATATGACAAATTGTATTTATGAAGTTACCTCAATTTTTACTTTATCTAGTTCACTTAAACCCCAAACCCCAAAACCTAAACCCTAAATCCTAAAACCCTAAACCCTAAACCCTCATGAACTTGTGTGATGTGTCATTCATATATAAAGGAAACATCATTTCACATACCGCCAACTTTCAAAAAATACTGCCAGTTTTCAAAAAACGTGAGCAAATAAATTACATTGCGCATTAATTAAATTTAAAAATGTCGTTTCATCTGCCTTTTACAGAACTAGTCAACGCGATAGGATATATCAAGCAAATCGTGATATCACGTATCGTTATAGTGAAATTGATTTGCAACTATGTCTCGATTTGTAGTTTGTTGTGTCTACACATCATGTCAATTTGTCCCATGATTTTCTTGACATATCATTCACATTGACAAAGCTCGTAACAACAAATCGTGATAGAACAAATCGTTCACATTACCAATAAACATCATATCGATGTATTTTTTTTCTCTTTTTCGTATTTTAGCAGTCATTGTGTAAATCGCGATAGAAAAATCGTTAATATAGACAAAGCTCGTCAAAGCAAATCGCAATAGGACAAATCGTTACAATGAAATCGATTTGCAACTGTGACTTAAATCGGCATCAAGACCCTAAACCCTAAACCGTAAACCCTAAACCCCAATCCTTAAAACCCTAAACCCTAAACCCTAAACCCCAATCCCTAAACCCTAAAAACCTAAACCCTAAACCCTAAACCCTAAACCTAAATCCTAAACCTTAAAACCCTAAACCCTAAAACCCTAAACCTAAATCCTAAAACCGAAACCCCAATCCCTAAAACATAAAACCCTAAACCCCTAAACCTAAACCCTAAAACCTAAACCCTAATCCCTAAACCCTAAACCCAATCCCTAAAATATAAAACCCTAAACCCCTAAACCCTAAACCTAAACCCTAAACCCTAAACCCCTAAACCTAAATCCTAAATCCTAAATCCTAAACCTTAAAACCTAAACCCTAAACCCTAAAACCCTAAACCTAAATCCTAAATCCTAAAACCTAAACCCCAATCCCTAAAACATAAAACCCAAAAACCTAAACCCTAAACCCTAAACCCTAAACCCCTAAACCTAAATCCTACAACCTAAACCCTAAACCCTACAACTTAAACCCTAAATCTAAACCCTAAACCTAAACCCTAAACCCCAATCCCTAAAATATAAAACCCTAAACCTCTAAACCCTAAACCCTAAACCCCTAAAACCCTAAACCTAAACCCTAAAACCTAAAACCTAAACCCTAAACCCTAAACCCTAAAACCCTAAACCTAAATCCTAAAACCTAAACCCTAAACCCTAAACCCTAAACCCCTAAAACCCTAAACCCTAAACCCTAAACCCCAAACCCCAAACCCTGAATCCTAAACTATAAAGCCTAAACCCTAATCGCGATTGGGCATATGATGATGTTTGTTTTCTTCGATTTATAGTTTAGTAAGTTTAAACATCACATCGATTGTTTATGAATTAGTCATTGTGTAAATCACGATACGACATATCATTCACGTAGAAAATGCTCATAAAAGCAAATCACGATAGGACAACAAACGCTAATCCCAATTCTTACTAATATAGCATTATTGTGTAAATCATGATTTTTATTTATGAGTGTTAAGCGTGAGTTGTAATAACGGGTTCTTACTAATATAGCATTGTGTAAATCGCGATAAGATATCATTTACATAGACAAATCTCGTAAATGCAAATCGCGATAGGATAAATCGTTTTCACTTTATGTCCATTGTTGTACAGATCGTGATAGAACACCTTCTATAAAGCAGTGATAGTGATTTGCAACTTTTACTTAAATATTTATATCAAGTTGTAAATTGATTTATACTTTACTAAGTCTAAACATCGTGTCGATTTATGTACATGTGGGTAAAACCCTATTCTATGTAAAACTCTACCCGACCCGATCCGTTGTCCATGTCTAAAACCCTAATCTATTTAACCTCTCTTCCTCTTTTCTATGGCAGTGCATCTTCTTCTTTTTTTTTCTCCTTCGCCTTTGTCTTCTTCTTCTCCTTCTTCCTTGTATTTTTCTTTCTTCTTTGTTCTTCTGTGTTCTTTCTACATGTGCTTGATAGATGGGGTTTGATGTTGATAACGTAGTTGTTTCACATCGTAAGGAAAGATCTGTATAATCTTCGATGATGATTATGGTTGTTATCTTCTGTGTATACATCGATATATTTATGACACATATGACTGCGGCGTATTTATCGTGAAGTATATCAAAGCTTACATAAAATATAACGACCATAATCATCTTCAATCATTGCTGCCATACCGGAGCAAACACAAATATTCTGCATGATAGATAGGGGGTGATGCTGATGTCCATCTATTTGATCTATTCCTACTACCAGTCCCTCCATTATTTGCAAACCATACTTCACAATTGAAAAAATATCTGTCTAATTTTCGATATACTTCATGACAAAATGGTGCAATGTAGTGGGAGTATCCTCAGCTGCACATAGAATCATTTTGAGCTTATTTTCTTGGAGAGGATATACCATCAACTACACATAGAATCATTTTGCAACAGGAAATGAACTCGATGGTGAACGATATGGTTGTTTTTATGATCTCTTCTGTAAAAATGGGAGTCTTTAAAAGATAGATATGCATTTGACGAAAATGTCCTCCCATAAATAGCTTTCCATGATGTATTGTAACTAGCAAAGGCCACTCAGTAAACTAAAGGTGCTAGTCGTGTGGGCTGCATCTTCTCTGCCTGTTGCAATCCATACCTTCAATATACTTCAGTTATGCCTGAAAGCAAGTTGGATTTCATGCGCACCTGGATTGCACTTGAAGCACATAACTATTTAGACTTGGGGATGATGTTGATGATGATATATGTTTTCTTTGATGATGATGGTCATGTATTGTAACTAAATACTCATATATTATATAAATGAATGTGGATGTAATGTATCATTGAAGTTAACTCAATTTATAGTTTACTAAGTCTAAACATTGTGTTGATTTGTTTATTATTTTTCTTTTTCGCCTTTTATGAATCAATAATTGTGTAAATCACGGTAGGACATGTTGTTCACATATACAAAGCTCATAAAATTAATTCGCGAGAGGACAATTAGTATCAAGCAAATCGCTATAGCAAATATCGTTACAGTGAAATCGATTTGCTACTATTCCAGGATTTGTAGTTTACTAAGTCTAAACATTGTGTCAATTTGTTTATTATTTTTTTTCCGCCTTTTATGAATCAATCAGTATGTAAATTGTGATGGACATATCGTTCACATAAACATAGCTCATAAAAGAAAATCGCTAGAAAAAAACATTATTATATTATGATACTTAAAGAACTGTGGTTCTAAGTAGATTTGTATTTATTTGCCTTTTATCGGTCAGTGTAAATCACGATAAGACAAATCGTTATACATATAATGTATCTGAATCATTATACCAGATATTGTCCCATCGCGATTTACACAATGACGTTTGTATCTTTGAAGTTAACTTGATTTTTTTTTACTAAGTCTAAACATCGTGTCGATTTGTGTAAATCGCGATGGAACGTATCGTTCGCTTAGACAAAACCCGTAAAGGCAAATCACGATAGGATATTCAAACGGATTTGGTTTGATTATTTGATGAGTTTTGGTGGCATGGTTGTACAGATCGTGATGTAGCAAATCGCGATAGTATATAGTCTTTATATGTACAAATCATTTCATCCTTTTATCAATGTTTGTATAAATCCTGATATGAAGAATGCTTATAAAAGTAATTCATAATTTGCACAGTACACAACGCTAAATGCTTCTTCGATTTTTTTTTAATGAAGGCCGAACATTACAATGATTTGTTCAGTCACACTTGTGTGTTACGCTTATTAAAAAAAGATTTATACATTTATAGAATGTCACTTTACAAAAAAAAATTTATAGAATTATAACAAAGAATTATAGAATTACAACAAATAAATATCAGGATAAAAAAATTATATAATGTTTATTCAGTGGCACTTGATGACTCAGATGGACTTTGACATACAAATTGTCTTTTTCTTTTTCTTGGTGGACTCTCTTTCCTCTGTGGCCTCTTGGTTCCCGCGATCTTATTAAAACCACTGGTAATCAACTCTACCAGTGTCCACATTTGTCTCCCCAAATTCCTCACTTGCTTCCGTAACTCCTTATTCTCCCTCTCCAGCATCTCAAACCTTGTGGCAGAGTTTGCCTTTATTTTTTGTGAGTTGTGTTCACTCCTCATCGTATACTGTAACTGAAGGAATCATTGTTGTAGCCGGAGGGACATGATGAACGTTTTTTCTATGCTGGGAGACGACATGATGGGGGACAGGAGGGACACATGGGTTTCCAACATTTTCACATTCCTTATTCTCAAACTCTAGATTTTGAAGCATGGGTTCCCAATATTTTTTGAAATAGTTGGTGTCATATTGTCGTTCTTTATAATCATACGCTATGGCACGAACACCTTCTTTGTTCTAGCTATCCAATTGTTTCGTGAAGCGATTGTGTCAATTCACGTTTCTGGCCCCACCACTTTTCATCTTCCTTCTCACTTTCACATGCTGCTTTGGGGTAGACTGTCCCAAGCCAACTTGTAGGAGAACTTGACTACCATGCTACAACTCGGCTTCATAATTGCTAATCAGCCAAATATCGCAAGCAAACAGTCTCGCAGCCTGAACAACAATCTCTTGGTCCTCGTCCTCCCTATCTCCATACAGTCTTCATATAACTTGTACATTGAAGATTATAGTTTAGGTATAGACATAATTATTCATGTTAATGAATGCTAAATATTAAAATAATTTATAATAACGAGTGCTAAATATATTACGACTGTTACTAATGAGAGCTTTGTATTAAAATGATTTACACTAATGAATGCTACATATTATAATGATTTACAATAACGAATGCTAAATGATAAAAAAATAACGCTTTGTACTAACGAAGAAGCAATGATCATTACTTAAGAAAGCTAACGATTACAATGATTTACACGCAATAATGATTTATATTAATGAATACAAAATCATGCAATAATCATTACTTAGGAATGCTAATGATTATAACGATTTATACTAATGAAAGTTAAATGCTAAAGCGATAACGATTTGTACTAAGGAATACAAAATTCTACAACGACCATTACTTAAGAATGCTAACGATTATAATGATTTACACTAATGAAAGTTAAATGCTAAAGCGATAATGATTTGTACTAAGAAATACAAAATCCTACAATGATCATTACTTAAAAATGCTGACAATTACAATGATTTACACTAATGAAAGTTATATGCTAAAGTAATAATGATTTGTACTAAAGAATACAAAATCCTGCAATGATCATTACTTAAGAATGTTAAACATTAGAATGATTTATACTAACGAAGTGAAAATCCTGCAGCAATGATTACTTAAGAATGCTAAACATTTTAACGATTTATACTAATGAATGATAAATGCTTAAACAATTGTAAATGATTTTAAACCATTTACCTCATTTAATTGCAGACCATCTAAAATAAACTTAGCATTAGCTTTCTTTACATTTATTTTAGCCCACCAGTCGATCTTTATAAATCCACAAATCGCAAGGCCACACTGAGGACGCAAGGGAACAATATGCTCCCACAACTAGGCCTACAAAATCATATATATTAGTAAGACTATAACCTTCAACTATCTTAGTCTACAACTATAAAATATGTAATAAATAATTACCTGGACAAATGGTCAAAACCTTGCGATGGTTTTTGTACCATTACTCGCACGGTAAAGTTGATTGTACAAGTGTGCGAGCATAGAAACACCCCATGCATAGTTGTCAACTTTATCTAAGTCTTCCAAGAATTGCAGCCACAGGTAACTTATTCTCGAACCAGACAAATCGAAAAATAAAGTAAGTCAAAAAAAATAAAGAAGGAAGTTGTGCAACTCTTGGTCAGCTCTTTTAGATGCACATGTAGCAGACCGACCTTCTCATTTATTACGGAAAGAATAAACTTTCATCGATGTAGAATTGCTTCCACCAGAAATACATTGCCTCCAGTCCTTCATTGACATTCCTAGAAGGACCATGCACTTGTCCCTTGCGGTATAGTTTGAATCCCGTAATAGGACAGTACTTCTATGGCACTTAAGGCCCGTAAACTGCACCACATCTTCTAGGGTCATGGTGATCTTAAAAGAATCAAACTAGAATATGTTTGTCTTATTATTTCACTTATTTATCAGATGGGTCATAGTGTTTCAGCACGTTTCAAAAGAATGTTGGTTCAGAAGGCCGCCGAAGTGCATATTTCGCAATCGATCCTTCTGATATCCACTTAGTTGTCCATACTACGACAGAACTACAGGCCACTAACACTGCCCTCTGAGTTTTTTACCTGGTTCTCTACTTCTCTTGTGACCTCCCTATAACACAAAATAGCATATTATTCATATTAAATCAAAATTAGTCTCACTTGTACTTCTACACGTTGTTGTACACAGTAATCACTATAAATAATAATCATTGCATACTCGTTATACATAGTAATCGCTATCACAGTAATCGCTATACATAATCATACATATAACAGTAAATCATTCACAGTAATCACTATCACAATAAATCGTTCATAGTAATCGTTATCACAGTAATGACTATCACAATAAATTGTTCATAGTAATCGTTATACATAATCATACCTATAACAGTAAATCATTCACAATAATCACTATCACAGTAATCGTTATACATAGTAATCGTTATCACATTAATCGTTATACATAGTAATAACTCTCACAGTAAATCATGATAGACATGATCGATTTACGTACCTTGGTCACACTTTTCTCCTCTTCATCTCCTCCCTCCATCCTCTGACTTTCTTTTTCCTTCCTTCGTTCCTTTGGTTCCCTACTCTGCTTTTTAATTACTTCCTTTTCATTTTCTTTTCTTCATCATCCTGCTTCTTCCTTTCCCTTTCTTTCTCTTCCTCCTCTTACTTTTTCCTTTCCTTTTCTTTCTCTTCCTTCTCATGCTTCTTCCTTTCTCTTTACTTATCTTTCTCATCCTTATTCTTCTTCCTTTGCCTTTCCTTCTCTTTCTCCTTTCTTTGCCTTTCCTTCTCTTCTTCGTCCTCCTTCCTTTGCCTTTCTTTCTCTTTCTCATCCTGATGCTTTTTCCTTTGTGTAACGCCCCGGATTTCCAAAACAAAGCTAAGTTAAAATTTTCATGGATTTCTTTTTTTTTTTCTTTGCAGCGGAACTTAGAAAAGCTTTTAGCAGCGGAATAAGACGATAATGAGTCGTCGGTTTTAGAAAACTCCGAGCACGTTGCAGGTATGTGGCCAAGCAACTCATTGACCACCAAAGTGTTCCATTTTATCGAAAGCACATGTTTATTACAACACTACTGCTTAGAAAAGCAGTGAAGGTTCAATAAAAAGGAAGCAGTACAACTCTGTCTAGAGAAACCCTGGAACTCGATGCCGCCTTGCTCCGCATATCGCCACGCAGATCCAACACCTGAAATCCCCATTAAACGGGGTCAGAACCACTGATGGTCTGGTAAGCATGCAATCATATAACCATTCAACTCAAGCAATGTGTTTGACCACTCAGGATCGCAGTTCGTAATAACGACGCTCAAGCCTCCAAGACTTAGCGTATATCGCAAGAGCCTCCTCAGGGCTATGAGTTGGACATCCGCTCGAGTCCTCATGACTTAGAGCAAGCCTTTTCAGGGCTGTGAGTTAGAATAACCTCTTAAGTCTCTACGACTTAGCCTTGACTTCCTCAGAGTCACGAATGGATGTCTAGCTCAAGCCTTTATGCTTGGCACATCCGTATCCTACGAATCTAAGGACAGCTCTCCGAGCTTCACTTAGTCGTACGGATATCAATGGGGTTCTTTCCCAATCGGTCCAGTAGTATACCGACCATGACACCTTCACAAAGGTTATGCAGGACTGACTCAACAACGTCATCCACTCATACATTCAAAGTAGCGCTGTACCTAAGCTAATGCTTTGTTTCGATAATTGCACCTCCCCCTGGGCTTAGGGGACTCATATCTGGGTGACAACGCGACGATCTGGGGGTTGATTATTCTATGTATTTTAGATACCCCAGAGGCCTGTTGACCCCATCCCCCTAGTAGGACGGTACAACATACCGGAAGAGATCCTTACTAGGTATCCGAATGCATTCTGCTACTGCAGTAGTTGGGTTCAATCCTTAGATATTTAAGGATAACCACGACCTCCATACCTCTGAGTGACGAAGGCCATCAATGAACTCTATCAGGTTCGGGTGAAATATATGTCACTCAAGGCTGCGCCATCACCGTCTTCCTCGGTGAGAAATTCTGAAAGGAGCCTGCCGGTCTTACAATTACTTGACGAACATTGCATGCCTATAGGGCAGCCTTTGAGAAGTATGTACCCGACCCCAATCAACCACACAGTTTTCACCGTGGAACAAAGGTTTTATTCATATGCATGCTTAACTCTGCTCTCGGCACTTCGGCCTTGACGAGCACTTCACCTCTTTCGGTGGAAACAACTCACTCCGGCTCAGCGGCGCTTACGAGTCTGGTTGTCTGATAATTCTCAATGAGCATGCACATGACTCGATCTCTACGGATTGGCTACTCGGCGTATTTTTACGCAACGAGCTCAGGACCTTGTCAAGGCGCTACCACTACTTTGGCGCAACGACTCTTACAAGTATGATGCCCTTGCAGGTGTCAGGGAGACGAGTCATTCTGACATCGTTCCAACAAAGGACATCATTGTGCCACTTAACTGGTTTTGGCAGCTCTTCTGCCAACCATTCTGTCAACACCTTCTCTGCTCTACTGGCAGTGGTGCGACGAACCTTTCTACATCGTAGAAGGCGTTCCATAACTGGGTAGCACTTCTGCTACGTTCTTTCTGAGCTATTCTTAGCCCTTCAGGAATTTTAGCAGCACTTCCTCTCTTTTATGGAGAAAGCGTGCGTTTCTTTTATCCATTTCAGCGGCATCTCCCCTCTTTGGTGGGAAATCGCTACGCTTAACTTAGGAAATGGATGCGCACCGTTGTGCGTACTTTGCATCCATCAAGGTTGCAGGAACCTTGGGCCATAGCCAGGCCATACGTAATTGATTTAGTCTTTACGTAAAGAGCATTTTGCCAAAAGGCGAAGCCTTTCCAATAGGGGCTTCATTCGTCAAGCAGAATCTTGTACGAGGAGCGGTAAGGGAATCGCATGGGCGATTTTGGAGTTGATCTCCATTTGAACGCTCACTTACGCGCCATATATGTAATATAAGCAGAAGCTTGTGCTTTATACAGCGGCGGCGTAAAGGAAATGCATATACTATTGTTCAGGGTGTGTAACTGAACGAAATATTCTACATATATAACAAAGCAGAAGCCTTAGCATCGTTCGACGCGACGGCGTAAGTAAATACATTGCAGAAAGCAGGAGCCTTGGCATCGTTCGACGCGACGGCATAAGTAAATGCATAATCGGAAGTGCAGTAATCGGAAGTACAGAAAGCAGGGAGCCTTGGCATCATACGACGCGACGGCAAAGGTAAATTACATGGCCTGTGCGATATAAGACGCGTCGGCAGTATCAGCAGATATACACCTAGATCTGTATCCAACGATAGTTACGAGGCGAGCGAGTGAACACCGAAGTGTCCTAGAGGGCTCAACCAAGAACTAGGGTGAGATACTATTTTGAAGAACGCATATACTGCGTATTCGAACATATATATCCGACGATAGTTACGAGGCGAGCGCGTGAACACCGAAGTGTCCTAGAGGGCTCAACCAAGAACTAAAGCAAGATACTACTTCAGAAAGTATATTCTATATACAAACAATCAAATACTTGAGAGAGATGGATCAACGAAGTGAACTTACTTCAAATCGTGGAAGAAACGGCTCTGGGTTGCTTCTTTGGCTTCGAGCCTTCCTTCGAGAGGTCAGACTAAGTCAGATGAAAGCTGACTTAGTTGAGAAAGAGGTAGAGCAGGTCAAGCTACTCAACCTAAGTGGTTTGAACCAAACAGGGTTCGATCCAAGTCAACTGGGTTCAGCAGGTTCGAACTCAGCTCAAGTAGGCTAAGTCTGGGTTCAGAAATCCAAACCGGAATCTAGACCAAAAAGGACTTTGACTTTGACTTTAAACCCAACTAGGTTCAAGTCAAGTCAACTGGGTTTGGACCAGGTCAAGTGGGTTCAGACCCAGGTCAGGTGGGTTAGGACCAGGTCAGGCAGGCTCAGGCTAAGTCAGGCAGGCTCAGACCAGGTCAGGTGGGCTAGGCTAGGTAGGGGAGGTTTAGGAGAGAGAGAGAAGGCAAGAGAGAGAGGGGGGGTCGATTTTTATGAGAAGAGAGAGAGTGGGGAGGGCTATTTATAGCCCAAGCCCACCTCCTCTTGGGAATTTTCATCCCCCTTCTACCCCCTTGGCTTCTTTTTAATTCCAAGAGGTTCCTTGGTGTGGGGCCCACTTGGATATTCCATGGGATATTTTGTGGGTCCCACAAGATATTTTCTGAGGAATATTTCTGTGGGTCCCACCAATATTTCCGTGGGTCCCGCAAGAATTTTGGGTTTCCGGCGATTTTTTTCCGAAAAATTCTGAGTATGCCATTCCCTTCGTATTGACGTAACTAAGAAAGTTGGCTCGCAGGAATCCTTTGTTTTTGTTTAGTTAAGAGGTTATGGCTTTCAGAGTGTTTGAGCATATATTCGCAAAGCGACGAATATCTCAAGTATAACTGGTTCGTACAAATCGATCTGATTTGTATTTCGGGTTCAGATGTTATTTTTACTTGAAAATGCCTCGTGAATTTCTTCAGAAAGATACTGAAAAATTGCGGGTCTTACACTTTGCCTTTTCTCTTCCATCTTCATCATTTGCCTTTTCTTCTCTTCCTCCTCCTTCTTCTTCAATTGCCTTTCCTTCTCTTTCTCCTCCTTATTTTTTCTTTGCCTTTTTCTCTCCTCCTCATTCTTCATTTGCCTTTTCCTCTCCTCCTCCTCCTTCTTCCTTTACCTTTCCCTCTCCCTCTCCTCCTCCTTCTTCATTTGCCTTTGCTTTTCATTCTCCTCATCCTTCTTCCTTTGCTTTTCCTTCTCTTCGTCATCCTTCTTCTTCTTCTTCTTCAGTGATTGTTCTTCCTCATGCTTCCTTTGATCTTCAACCTCAATATCTAATGGATATTGCTTCGCATAATACAATTTCAATGCTTTGTCCCTTTCTTTATCATTCTCAAACTTTATTATAGTTTGGTACCCTTCATAACGCTCATATAGATGAGAATGGTGGATCATTTCATTAAGTCTCATGAAATTGAACGGCAGGAGATTTCTTGTCTGACGAGCTTTAGACATTGTTAACTTGCATAACACATAAATTTAACTGTATCATTATATGTTATAACCGCTTCCCCAAGTATATAATATTATAAATTATCACATTCATTAAACAATCACCAACATTATAAATCATCGCAATATTTAGCTTCATAAGTAAACATCATTGTAAGATTTAGCAAACTTAAGTACAAATTGAGGTAACTTTATAAATACACATCGCTACTGCTTTAAATGTATAAATCGTTGTTGCTTCAAACTTATAAATCGTTGTAGCAATCGCAACCTTAATAAGTAAGTACATATTGTTGTAATGTTTGAGCTTCATACGTAAACATTGATGTACAATTTATCAAACTTAAGTATAAATCATGGTAATTCCATTAATCGTTACTGCTTTAAACGTATAAATCATTATAGAAATCACAACCTTCTTAAGTACATATCGTTGTAACGGGGTAACTATTTTTCGACGCCCAGAAGGTGGATAGGTACAAATCGATTTGTTTCAGTATGAAAATAGGTGTTATTTGGCATGAATACTAAAACCAGTTGTAAGATTTAACATTCAGATTTATAAATCGATTTGTTTGCATAATGAAACCTTACATGAAACTCACCGAAATGATACGAGTTTTGGTAATCCGACAATGGAGGAGAAACACCCAGAACCAGAAGGTAGGTGCAATCGATGGTGGCAACGATGTTGCCACTGCATAGACGATGGCAAAGGATGTTCCGACGGCAGCAGACGACCACAAAGGGTGATTCGATGGCATCATACAAAGGAAAAGGTTGCTCCGGCGTCAACATACGATGGCAAAGGGTGCTATGGTGGCAGCAAACGATGATAAAGAGTGCTTCGGTGGAAGCAGGCGATGACAGCGGAGGGTCCGGGGGCAGCAGACGATGGCAAAGGGTGTGTCGTCAAAGGGAGCTCCTGTTACAACAGATGGTGCAAAAGTTTACTGCTTAGGGCAAAAATGAAACGTTTGGACTTTAAAGAGTTAACATCATTCTAGAATCGACGTTTTCACTTTTCTAGATGGAGGATCTTGAACCGTCGTTTCACTTTTCTAGATGAAGGATATTTTTTTCCTTTTCTCAAACCATCATTTCATGGCGAGAATGGCGGGAAAGGGTACTTAAGTCTTTGCAACCGCACTGGACTCCGATGCTAAGTGATGTCGACACACACGAGGATACGAGCCCAATGAGCTCCCATGAGCTTATATATGTGGAGCTCATTGGGTCCCCTGAACACGCACTGTAGCAAACAATGCATCTTCGGGGGGGGGGGGGGGGGGGGGCATATAACCTGCTTCACTCAATGGACAAGAAGATCTGACTCATCGTTCTCTCCTCTTCGAAAGGTCACCACCATCAAGCCCAGAGCTTTAGAAAAGAGAAAAAAGAAGAAGAAGAAACCCTAATTTTTGAATCAGAAGAAAAAAGAGGAAACTCTAGAAAGCAAAAGCACCCATTTTCATCGCAACTCATCAACGATGACAACGACAGGGAAAGAGCAGAAAGAAGTGAAGGATAACCTGAAAAATCACTTGTGGAATAATCAAACCAAGTAGAGTCAGTATGTAGTACGATTTACCATCCCCTAAAAGAAAACCTGCAATAATCAGCAAAAAAATAAAGATATAAATGAACATAAATGTCCTCTTCTGAGTGACTTTTGTCTAAATTCATACTTTAGAAATGACTGATCCTCATATTATAGTGACGCTAGAGATCTTACAAAGTACAAACCATACTTCTTCTGTAATATAGCACTTGATCAAGCTATAGGCCAATTTAGTTAAAGTGATATAGTTCAGTCTTTTATATCTATGAGAAATCATTGCCAAAAATATGAGAAATTTTTGTTGTTGCTATCTTATTGGTTTCAATCATCAACAAGTGATGTTTTCGTGAAAGCTGATATGAAACACCATAGTGCTCATGCATATTAAGTTTCTCTTTTATTTTATTTGTAGCTTTTATTTTTTACAAATTATAATTAATGTTTTTTAAATCTATAAGGTACTAAAGACTCGTACCATGAACATAACTCGTGGCATTCAGAGAGAACCAGCGACCATATATCATTATAGAAGTGATCTGAAATCATTTAGCACCACGAGAAAGTTAAGCAACAAAAATGGCAGTGCCTCAAGCTTTTGTGGAAAACATGCATTATGGAATACCCATGCATAATCAATTACTTGGATTGGGTTCACATAGATCAGCTCAAATTTAATTTGCCTTAGATTGCAGACTTGCTCATATTTTAGAGATTCAAAAACCGTTATATTTTGACATTTAGTTCCCAGTTTAAATCCCATAAACAAACGGCGTGTGCTTCCGTTAACTCAATCTTAGAGCCGATAAATATCCATTGAAAACCTCAATGAAGCCTATTCATGTCATTTGATACTCTAATTAATAGATACGAGATCACTTCAGACCATCAGCATCAGCATATTAGTTCAACATAAGCATTTCCTGAATATTCATCTGTAAGGAGTTCATTCATTAGCGTATTGACCAATATCTTCAATGAGGGCTGTTTGTTTTTTATACCAAGATTCTACAAGGCTATTCAATTCCAACAGGTTCCAATGCTAACTTCGTTAAATTAAACATTAAAGTTCTTTCATTGTATCTACCCTTGAAATTCCTGACTTATTGAGAAAAAAGTAAAAATAAAATAAAATTAAAGAAAAATACTTGAAACTAAAGGAGATATTTCTGATGAACTTAGCCCCTACTACAAAACAAACACATAGAAAACAAAGTCTTCAACAAGATTTTTTTGGTTATCAACAGACTAAAACAGTCGAAGAGGGCGTCGGGTGGTGCTATGCAGCAGAAAAACAGGAGAGAGAAAGAGGTGAGGTGGGCGCAGGGTGGTCTCACTTGCGCCAGTTGGAACTGCGCAGGAAGGAGAGGTGGGTGGTCGTTGGCTGTGAGGCACCGGCAGGTGCTGCGCAGGCTGCAATGAGGAAGAAAGAGATAGGGAGGTAGTACAGAGTAGCACCAATGGTGGTGCCGGCTGGTGCTGCCGCCGGTGGTAGGTCTCGAACACAAAGAAGAGAGGGGGAAGATGTCATGTGACGGTGGAGGAGAAGAGGGAAGCAAGGAGGAACCTCTCTCTCTCTTTATAAAATGTGTGAAAGGGGTGGGGTCCAAAGCAGGTTATATGTCCCCCCCCCCCCCGAACAGGGCAGTTAGCTACATCTCATGTTCGGGGGTCCCAAAGAGCACCACGTATGTAAGCATGTGTGTCTCGTATCCCCATGTTTGTCAGCATTAATTAGTGTTGGAGTTTGATGCGATTGCAAAGACTTAAGTACCCTCTCCTCCATTGGTGCAAAAAAAAATGACGGTTCTTGAAAAGGAGTGGTTGTAAAGACTTAAGTGCCCCAAAGATGATTATTTAAGACCCAGTCTCTGCACTGCAGGATTATCCGAGAAAAAATCTCCCCTAGAGGAGGCCATGAACACCAACCCTCTCACTCTCTCTCTCCCTTCTATTTCTGCTTCTGTGCACATCCATTAGAAGATCATACATTGCTCCATCAAGCACCGACTGACCTGCACATTGACTGTTGTGGAGCCTGATTCAAAGTTTTTACTCTTACAGGAGGAGGGTTTGGAGGCTCATCCCAGCGTGGGTAGCATCATTCAACTCTCACTCTCTCACTCCCTTCTATTTCTGCTTCTGTGCACATTCATTAGAAGATCATACATTGCTCCATCAAGCACCGACTGACCTGCACATTGACTGTTGTGGAGCCTGATTCAGAGTTTTTACCCTTACAGGAGGAGGGTTTGGGGGCTCATCCCAGCGTGGGTAGCATCATTCAACTAAATGAGTTGTAAATCCTGATTAAGAGTTTTTACCCTTACAGGAGAGAGGTCTGGGGGCTCCTCCCAGCGTGGGTAGCATCATTCAACTTGAAGAGTTGTGGAGTCTGATTTAGAGTTTTTACCCTTACAGAAATGGGGGTCTGAGAGCTCCTCCCAGTGTGGGTAGCATCATTCAACCTGAAGAGTTATGGAGTCTGATTCAGAGCTTTTACCCTTACAGAAGGGGGGTCTGAGGGCTCCTCCCAGCGTGTTCATGGCCTTTTGCCCTTACAGGAGGGGGGTCCGGGGGCTCATCAACCCTCTCACTCTCACTCTCTCTCTCCCTTCTATTTTTGCTTCTGTGCACATCCATCAGAAGATCCTACATTGCTCCATCAAGCACCGACTGACCTGCACATTGACTGTTGTGGGTCCTTACTGATGAGTTGCCTCTAAATTTATTCGACTCTGGGTCCTTACTGCACTTGAAGTTGAGTCGTTGTATTTTTTGTTGTTTGGTGGGTGGTGAGGCCCTCCTCTACTCTCTCAAGTCTCTTAGCTTGGGCAATCTTTCTTTTGATAATTGTGGTTGTAATGTATCGTTGAAGTTAAAATGGAGAATGAAATGACAATAGAAATCACTAAAAATTTACAGAAATAAAATAGACTCAATAACGAAGACACCACTTTTTACGGATTTGGAATATGACCTCTGGTTAGGGAGATATGACCCTGACAAGTTGGTCCTAATTTGGGTAGCGATTTACAGTGATTTGCTTACTGAATAACACTATAAATCGCTATAGCGATTTGCGGAAGACACTACAAATCGCTATAGCGATTTGCGGAAGAATCTACAAATTGCTATAGCGATTTACGAAAGACACTACAAATCGCTATAGCGATTTGCGATTTGTAGTGTCTTCCGCAAATCGCTATAGCGATTTGTAGTGTCTTCTGCAAATCACTATAGTGTTTCGTTGGAGACCCGAAAATACTACAAATTGCTGTAGGAAAGCCCAATAATACTACAAATCATTGTTGGAAGGATCCGCGCCAGGGGGGAGCCCCCGGACCCCCCTCCTGTAAGGGCAAAAACTCTAAATCAGGCACATAAGTAGAGAGAGTGAGAGGGTTGGTGTTCATGGCCTTCTCCAGGAGGAACCCTTTACCTCCCTTGATTTCTTCTCTAGAGAGAGAGAGGGTTTTACAGTGTTTTACGAAGAAGGAAGAAGAAGATGGCGATGGAGCAATGTAGGATCGTCTGTTGGATGTGCACAGAAGTAGAGAAAGAAGGGAGAGAGAGTGAGAGGGTTGATGTTCATGGCCTTCTTCAGGAAAAACTCTTTGTTTCCCTTGATTTCTTCTCTAGAGAGAGAGAGGGTCTTACAGTGTTTTACGGAGAAAGAAGAAGAAGACTTTGAAGAGTCAACATCATCCTCGACTTTCTGGATAAAGGACATGTTTGTCCTTTTTTTGAACAGAAAAAGAAGAAGACTTTGAAGAGTCAACATCATTCTCGACTTTCTGGATGGAAGACATGTTTGTCCTTTTTTTGAACTGTTTGTTTTTTCTTTTTTGAATGAAGGGCATTTTTTCATTTTCTCAAACCATCACTTTATGAGAAGAATAGCAAGAAAGGGTACTTTGCAACAACAACAGAGTCCGATGCAAAGTTATGTCAACATACACGGGAATACGAGCCCCATGTGCTTGTATACGTGGTGCTCATTCAAAGCCCCGAACACAGACGTGGGATTCAGTGAATCATCGGGGGCGAACATACACCACCCTCTCGTGGGGGTCGGCCTCCTTTTTCTTTTTCTTTTGTACGGGTTAGGGTTACCTTCCCATTTGGGCCCTTTTTATAGACATCCTTCTATAACGGCAACATAATTGTCTCCGTTATTGAGTAAAACCCTATAACAGCCAAAGTCATATCTCATCGTTATTAATCTATAACAACGAGATCTTTTGGTCGTTATTGATATATAACAGTGAGATGTATACAAAGGCAAGACATTCCAGAGGATATTAAGTTTGCCATTATTGATGAAGCTAATAGATATGAGATTCACAACCGTAGTAGAGTAATTATGATGAGATATTTATATTCCCGCTATTACCTATTAATTACCAAAGACAAAAATCTCATCATTATTGCTTCATCAATAGCGGCAAGATTCTTTTTTGCTGAGAAAGAGTCATCGATATTAACCCCCATACTTGTAGTGATCTACCAAAAAATGTATAATAAGTCAGTACCCTATCTATGTTCATGTCCATGAGAGAAGAAAATGGAAAAATATACTATTATTTTGTAACCAAAAGACAAACCTTGGGTAATGTTACGAACCGTCCCAAATCTGATTCCGAGAAGCTATTCTGAATCCAGATCTGCTCAAGAAACCTAGTCTGATAGGGATTAGAGGATGTCCTTTTCTATTTGGATTATTGTTTTTGATATTTTATTTCTTTTAGGACTTTTTGGTAGACTCTATAAATAAATGTTATTATTCTTGATTAAGTATGAATGAAATTAGTATTTTTTTTTGTTCTCTCTGTTCTCGAACCCTAATCCTAGAAGGAACATCTTTCCTTCCTCTATTTTTTCACATTTTTTCAGCAACCTACCCAAAAGGATCAATATTCTCCCTTTGTTTTGTTGTTGTCCCTATCTAATGCGAAGCCTAGCCAGATCAAGGACATTTTTCTCTCTTTCTATGCTTTTCCTTGCACCAGAGCATTCATGAGGCCATAATTGTATAGAAACTATCTCTCCCTAAGGGTCGGGTTTCTAACGGGTGACATGATATGTGAAACCACTACAAGGACTTGACAAATGTGTGCAACCTTATTTTTATGTCCAAACTATCTTTTAAGAGATAATAATTATTATTATATATGTTAAACAAGTTGGACATGGTAAAGATGGAATTTTAATTGAAGATCCTTATTTTAAGGGAAATATATTTGATAGAATCATTTGTATGTAAAATACCCTATTTTAATCATATATCTCTCTCTCTCTTGCCGTTTCATGGATTGCTAACTATGGTAGAGACACTATTTTAAACCATAGCATCAAATATGTGCATGCTTTGAATTTCTCATCTTTATTCTAATAAATTCACATGCCATGAGAGTCAATAAAATTGCAACAAGTTCTATGTGTCATCTATTTATATTCACTATAACTTTTTATATTTTGAAATTGTTGATTACTTTTTTTTAGTATAAATGTGCTGATATATTAGGATTGAAAAGTGAAAAGTAGGATAGAAAAATACATCTTTTCCAATGGTTTGGGTTCCAAACAAGAGAAAATATATTAAAAAGAAAAGTTTTTCTAAAAAATATGATTTTTGATAGAAAAAATTTCTCCACCTAGGGGTGGAGAGATTTTTTTTCCTGTCAAAAGTTTTCTCTCTGTCTGAGGCCTCTCCTCCCCACCACCATCTCCAGCAACATCAATGGCAATATGTCTCCACCGCCACCGCTCTCTTCTTGCATTTTGCATCGGCCAAACCGGCAACACCAGATAAGCAGAATTAGCAGCAGCAACAATGGCCATTGTCGGCCTTCCATGAGGCCCTCGAATTTCAAAACATTGTCGGTTGCTATTCCAACGACACCATCCACGTCACAATGACCCTCGATGTCGCCTACCTCCACAACTCCATCGTCGGGATCCTCTTCATCCCCTCTGGCATGCCTCTTGCCCTAAAAATATGGCCTTCCGCTTGCTGGCCAACCCATCACTCGGCGAAGCTCCATTGTATTATGATTTTCACGTTCCCCTATGCAAAAGCATATAAGGAGGCAAAGAACAAGGTAGTAGATGATGATGGGTACAATGAAAAGGGCACCCCATCGGCCAGGGGGTCGACCTTGCTTCGACCACAAAAGCAAATTGGAAGCTCTTGTTGGGATAAACCACTAGCTAGTGGTGGTGGTTACCCATGATGTGGATACCCCCCACGGAAGATGCTCCTTCCAATAAACTCGCACAGAATCAAGGGGAACAGTTACGCAAACCGTTCTTACTCTGTGCCTATAAAAGGGGTATCATGAGCGACCCCCAAATACTGTGAAAACACAGTGTGAAAAATGGAAAAACAAGAGAGGGAATCAGGTTGTATATCTTACCTCTCCATTTAGGGTTTTTCCATCCGGTGAGGGAACACATCTTGCTCACTGACTGCATCCAGAAGCTTGTGCTCATGGAGGGCAGTAGTCCGGCTGAGGAGAAGCTTTCCCCTGCTCCATCCACCACGTGCAGCTTTCCCTGCTCCAGCCACCGCTAGCCATCGATCCCAGCTCTCCGATCGCGGCCTCAGATATATCCTGCCCCTGCATTTCTTTTTTGCATTTTTTTATTAGCAACTTGTTGCTGCTGTTTGTTTGTGTGCAAGTTGGACGTATCACAACCCAACATTGGGTTATGGGCCCATGCCTTAGCCGTTGTGCCTATGTCTATCAGACCAGAAATTTTTCTGGTGGGATCGTCAACTGAAGGCTACCTGACAAACCCTTTTTTCTTCCCCTTTTGTCGACCTTGATAGGGTCAATTTTTAAGGGCTGAAAGGGGGCAATGCCTCCGGATGGGTCCAGGCCGGCGATCTATCGCCTTTCTCTCTAGTGATGTTGGTTGTTCCTTCTTCTTTCTTTTCTTTGTCAGGGCACTTCAGAGATGTCGGGGCGATCACCAGCGACTGTTGAGTCACTGAACCTCTGCAGCGGGCCGATCGTAGTTGTTGTCGCCCCAACATTGAAGTAGGTGGCCACTGATGGTGGTGGCTACCACCTCCTTGCCGTCGAGGTCGCCGGCGATCATCTGATTGTCGAACCGCCAGAGTCAGCGATGATCTACATTAGGGGAGAAAATAAGAAGAAGGCAAAAAAGGGTTTCTGAAAACCCTATTTCATGATTTGGGTTTTTTTAAACTGATTCGGGTCGGGTCCAAGTTTGGATTTGGACATGCCCCACCCGAATTGATCCATAAAGCTATCTGGATCGGATCCGGGATTTGGGTGGGGGACCCAATTTTTGTACGAATCCATGACCTGCAGTGATTTGGGTTCGGACTAGATCCATAATTGGATCTGATCCATATTACCCATTCTGATCCATAAAAGTCATTTTGGATCGGATCTGACTCTCGAGTAATGGATCCAAAATCAATCTCTGGATCAGATCTGGGTAAGTTGGACCCGGTTCTTTCAGTGGCAGATCCAAAATCTGGTTAAAACTGGATTATACGGTTCTGTATCTGTCAGTCTCACAGAACCAGATCTGAATCGTCCATAACATAGCCCGAACCAGCTCAGCCGGTTTGGCCTATTTTTGAATCGATCCGGGTCTCTCTGGAACCAATTCTCAGACAACAGAGACCGGTTCACTGTAGCAGAGACCGGTTCAGAGTGTTACATACCCGGTTCAGTGTATTCTGAACTGATTCAGAGCTTGTTTTGATTGGTTCATCCAGTTTTGGAACCAGTTCGGGGGTTATTTGACCAGTTCAACCAGTTTTGGAACCATTTTTGGGGTCTTTTGACCGGTTTATCCATTTTTGGGGCCGGTTTGGAGGTTTTATAGTCGGTTCATAAGGATTGAGAACGGATTCAATAAATTGGTGATTGGTTCAAGCTTTCATTTCATCGGTTTATCAATTTTTTAATATGGATATTGATTTTTTCTTTGGTCTATGGGCATAAGTATTAAGTTACATCATGTTTAAAGTGTTATTTCATTATTTTATGAATATTCAATATTGGCATTAATGATAGTTAGATAATTTAGTGTATTCACGTCACCAAAATGATTGAATACGTGTATGTTGTCGAAAAATTTCTAGTTCTATCATATAGTTTTAACCAATATAAATATTGTACTTAGATTCGTGAAACGATAAACGACCCAAATGAAATTTTATCGTGTTTAGAATTTAAGTAGGGTAAAATAAGGTAAAAGTGTCAAGATACATCGCACATGTGTATCTAAAGGTACCTTATGTTGATGGTCTAACTTCACAAGAACCTTAGTTTTATCAAATATGGTCGGTAGGCAAAGTGGTTTCACATGTTGGAGCTCTTACCAAAGTAAGACTTTAATGACCCCCTATACTTGCCTAAAAATAAGTATATTAAGGGTCTTTATTCATTTGTTTTTTTTCATTAAGTTTTGTCTCATACGAATGCCTTTTGATACATGCCTTTTGTTGTGCAGTATCTAGTCCTCTGATTTTAGATGGCTCTAGTTGTATTTCCTTTCTAGTTGGATTGAACTTTAGTGATTAGAAAGAGATTGTTCTCTTTACATTAGGGTATATGGATTTAGATCTGGCCCTAAGGATAGATGAACCCGCTGCCCTGACTGATCAAAGCACTACTAAATAAAAAAGTTCTTTTGAGAAGTGGGAGCACTCGAATAGACTTAGCTTGTTGCTTCTGCAATCTAAGGTGGCTAAGAATATTCATAGTGCTATCCTGCAATGAAGGACAATGAGAGAATTTCTGAGTGCTATTGAAGCACAATTTGTGAGTTCAAACAAGGCCAGAGCCAATACTCTGATGTCAAAGCTCATATCTATGAAATATACTAGAGGGGAAAACATTCACCAGCATATTTTAGAAATGAGGAACATAGCGTCTCAGCTGAATGACATGAAGCTGACCATTTTTTATTCTTTCCTAGTGCATTTAGTTCTAGCATCTTTACCCTTGGAGTACAAACCTTTCAAAATCTCTTACAACACGCATAATGATGAATGAACATTCAATGAACTTATATTCAATTGTGTTGAAGAAGAAGAGAGATTGAAAGGAGAGAAGGTGCAGAGTGCATATATGACTTCTCATAGACGCAAGATAGGACCAAAGAAGAATGCATTCAAGAAAAATGCTAGGAATAAGTCAACAGAGGATAAAACATTCTAAGGCAAGCAATCCAACTCTGCTCCCATAAAATGCTTCTTTTGTAAGAAAAAAAGACACGGGAAGACAGATTGCATAAAGTACAAGAAGTGGTTGGAAAAGAAAGGTAATTTATCATTTGTTTTTCATGAATGTAATTTATTGCAAATTCTTAAAAATAGCTGGTGGATTGACTCTGGTGCTATTGTTCATATTTCCAACTGTCTACAGCCATTCTTGAGCAGAAGGGAACCAACAATGCATGATAAGAGCATCTATTCGGGGAACAAGATGCTTTCGCATGTGAAGGGTGTTGGGACCTGCAGGATCACTTTAGATACATGCATAAATTTGAATCTTCATGATATCTTTTATGTTCCATCATATAGTAGAAACTTAATTTCAATTTCAAGACTGGATAAATTTGGATATTGTTTTAAGTTTGAAAATTCCAAATTGTTCATTTACAAAAATTTAATTGAACTTAGTTCTACATCAGTTTATAATGGTTTGTATAAATTGAACGTAAAGATCCAAACTTAGGAGTCTTTTACTCCTGAATATGCATTGGTTGGAAATAAACGTAGCATGATTAATGACAAATCCTACATGCTTTAGCATCGAAGGTTGGGTCATATCTCTGAAAAGAGAATAAAGAGGCGGGTAAATGAAGGGATCTTGAAATCACTAGATTTTATCGACAATGACCCATATGTTGATTGCATAAAAGCTAAGCATATAAACACATATAAAGAAGGTGTCAAACGCAGTAGTGATATATTATAGATAGTCCACACAGATGTATATGGACCTTTTATCCCTTGTTACACGGGCAAAAAATATTTTGTCACCTTTATTGATGACTATTCATGGTATATGTATCTCTACCTGATCTTTGAAAAATCTGATATTTTTCAGATGTTCAAGGAATTTAAGAAAGAAGTAGAGAAACAAATCGATAAAGTTATTAAAATAGTCAGGTTTGATATTGGTGACGAATATTATGACAGGTTTACTGAGATAAGGCAAAGGGAAGGACCATTAACATAATTTCTAAAAGATGAAGACATTGTGCATCAGTATATCATGCTTGGTAGTGCCTACCAGAATGATGTAGCTGAAAAGAGAAATCAAACGCTTAAAGAAATGGTCAGAGCTATGTTGAATTATTCAACACTTTCCATTAAGTTGTGTGGTGAAGCCTTAAGGACAACTGTGCATATTTTAAATAAGGTACCTACAAAAGTTGTGCCTAAAACTCCTTACGAGTTGTGGATAAATAGGAAACCATTATTGTCTTATATGCACATATGAGGATGTCCTGCAGAGGCTAAATTGTATAACCCCCACATTAAAGCCTTTGATCCAAGAACAATCAGTGGATATTTCATTGGTTATCCAAAAAGATCAAAATGATACAGGTTTTACTGCCCATTTCATTCACTACAGATTGTTGAAACGGATAAGGCAAAATTTCTTGAAAGATGGTTCAGTAGGATTAAGTGCAATTCAAAATCCTGATTTTGAGGAAGTACAGAATCCAGTTTCATCACCTGTTAAGGAAAACACCGAAAGATACCACATTATTATTCCTAATGATAATGTGGTTGATCACCCGGTTGTTGATGCACAAATCTAAAGTGAACTTATTGTGGACAATACAAAAGAGCACGAACAGGATGATCAGGTTCAATCTGAGCCTAAAGAACGACCTGTTTGGAGATCCATAAGAATTAGGAGATATGTCATACATCCTGATTATGTGGTGTACCTTCAGAAGCCTGGTAATTTGATAGATATAGATAATGACTCATTGACTTTTATGAAAGCTGTAAAAAATAAACAATCTACACACTTGATAGAAGCTATGAAAAAAGAGTTAGACTCTATGGCTAAGAATCAAGTGTGAGATCTTGTCGAGTTACCTAAGGAAGTAAAACCCGTAGGGTATAAATGTGTCTTTAAGATCAAGGACTCCAAAGGTAACATAGAGAGAGACATAAGGCAAGTTTGGTTGCTAAAGGATTCACCCAGATGGAGGGCATTGATTATAATAAGACATTTTCTTATGTCTCAACTAAAGAGTCAATAAGAATAATTTTGGCCCTCGTAGCTCATTATGACTTGGAGCTACATCAGATGGATATAAAAATAATATTCTTCAACGGGGATCTGAATGAAGAGGTATATATGAATCAACCTCTTGGTTTCGCTGAAAATGATTGTCTGGTTTGCAAGCTCAACAAATCTTATATATGGACTTAAACAGCCCTCCCGATAATGATATATTAAATTTTCCCAAATCATTATGACTTTCGAGTTCACAGAAAATATTATTGATCAATGTATATACCTTAAGGAAAGTGGGAGTAAGTTCATTATATTGATGTTGTATGTGGATGACATTTTGCTTGCAACCAACGATATAAAGTTGCTTTCAGAGACAAAACAATTTCTTGCATCACATTTTGATATGAAAGATATGAGTGAGGCTGCTTATATACTTGGCATTGAGATCCGTCGAGATAGAGCAAAAGATTTTTTAGGCATCTTCCAAAGATCTTATATAAATAAGGTGTTAAAATGATATGGGATGGAGAATTGTTCTCCTAGTTCAACACCTATATCAAAAGGTGACAAGTTAAACCTAAAGGAATGTCCACATGACGACATTGACAAAGCACAAATGAGTGTACATTAACAAAGCATAGATGAGTGTTTATCCATATGCATCAGTTGTTGGCAGCTTGCAATACGTGCATACTTGTTCTCGTCCAGATATCTCTTTTGCAGTAGGGGTGCTTGGCAGATTTCAGTCTAACCCAGGCATACCCCATTGGAAGGCTGCCAAGAAAGTTTTGTGGTATTTGCAAGGGACAAAAGACTATATATTGGCGTATCATAAAGTTGATCACCTCGAGGTTATTGGATACTCAGATGTGGATGCCTTGATAGTAGAAAGTCTACTATTGGATACGTCTTCTTACTTGCTGGGGGCGCGGTCTCTTCGAAGAGTGAGAAGCAAACGACCACTGTTACTCACACCATGAAGGCAGAATTCATAACATTGTACGAGACTACCTCGTAGGCCATATGGTTGAAGAACTTCATATCACAGTTAAAGGTGATTGATTCCATTGAGAAGCCACCGAAGGTCTACTATGATAATGAAGTTGCGGTGTCTTTTTCGAACAACAATAAAAGTACTACATCATGCAAGCATATAGAGATAAAGTATTTTGTTGTTAAAGAAAGGACATCATCTAGTGCATATTGTTAATATTGGTACCAAAGAGATGATCGTTGATCCTCTTACTAAAGGGCTAGCACCGAGATTATATTTCGAACATGTATTGAGGATGGGTTTGTTAAACTCTTTTTGACATATGCACATAAATAAAGTGATCACTTTCAATTCATTGATTCTCGTTATTATTTTTGTTGTTAATCTCATAAGGATTAGATATTCAACTAAGGATCTATAGAATAGATCATAAAGGCCAATCTATTCATCAAGTCATTCCCATAAAGTTTTCTGGTTAAGGGTTTATCGCCGGAACAAGTAGGAGAATGTTGGGATAAACCACCAGCTAGTGGTGGTGGTTACCCACGATGTAGATACCACCCACGGAAGATGCTCCTTCTGATAAACTCGCACAAAATCAGGGGGAACGGTTACCAAATCGTTCCCACTCTGTGCTTATAAAAGGGGTATCATGAGCGACCCCCAAATACGGTGAAAACACAGTATGAAAAACGGAAAAATGAGAGAGGGAATCAGGTTGTATATCTTACCTCTCCATTTAGGGTTTTTCCATCCGGTGAGGGAACAGATCCTGCTCACCGACTGCATCTAGCAGTCTGTGCTCGTGGAGGGCAGCAGTCTGGCTGAGAAGAAGCTTTCCCTTGCTCCAGCCACCACCTGCAGCTTCCCTTGCTCCAGCCACCGCCAGCCATCGATCCCAGCTCTCTAATGACGACCTCAGGTATATCCTGTCCCTGCATTTCTTTTTTGCACTGTTTTATCAGCAACTTGCTTTTGTTGTTTGTTTGTGCGCAAGTTGGCCGTATCACAACCCAATAGCTCTATGTCGAGAGGAAGGCGACATCGTTCGTGATGCTCCTCATCAAGCCTGAGACCATGGACGTTCGTGATCGACCCACCTCTCTCTTTCTCTCTCACATACACATTTTTTCACTATGATATTCTCATGCTACATAAATAAGAAAATTTTTTTATTTGAAAAAGTTATCATATCAAAATTTCTCGTAGGCAAACTTTTTTTTTCCTTATGAGAATTTTTCTTGCTTCCAAGCATGACCTAAAGGTGGTGGTGGTGGTTGTTCCCTTTCTTTTTATAAAAAAATGTTTAATTTATCGTAAGATTTTCCTTTCCAAGAAAATCAAGACAACAAGATTTGCATCTTCACCAGGTGACATTCCCAACTTGATTATCATATAAAAAAAAAAAAACTGGACTTGAACTTCATTGCTTACTTGCTCATAGTTTATAAGCTGGTTCAATTCTTGCAATCATATGCATTCCAGATTTCAACCAGGGTGAGCTGAGAGATGATCCCTTTCATCAATGATAATATTTGTGATTAAAGTCTTGTTATCTGAAAAATCTCGCGCAGCAAGGCAAAATATGTCGATCCTTAAAAAAAATGATTTTTCTCAAGAAAAAAATGTTTTTAACATGATTTTAGGATATTAAAACATGATATTTTAAACATAGTCACAGATCTCATTACCGGGTTTCAAAGGAAAAAAACTCACAATAAATTAAAAAAATTTGTTTTTCTTGGGAGAATCTTGGAAAAAAATATCAATATATTTTAAGTTTAAAAATATATAAGAAACCTTATAAAAATACATGAAAAAAACTTAATAATGAACAATATATTAAAATTAATAGATATCACATTAATAATTTGACAATATTGCAATAAAGACATGAATTTTTAAAATAGGTTGCATTTTTATATAGTATATCAGTTTTTGAAAATGGGGGTGAGATATAACCACGAGATTTTCCAAAAATGGCTGTTTATTTGGGAATATGGTTTAGTGTTTTTCTAAATATCATATTTTTGGCAGAAAACTAAAGATTTTTAAAATAATGCATAAATTCCAAATATTTGAAAATTATCGGCGATATCTGTGGCCGTTATATTAAAACGAAAGCATAGGGCCCTTCCCGTCACATGGATTCCGTTTGTGTGCCGACAGTGCGTACTCGGGGTTTGACTCGCCGAGGAATTGGCGAGGAGTTGAGGTGCGGTTGACGGGTTTCCAGCAATTTTACTTGGTCAACGGTTAAGGCACCCGGTCGTTGACACGTCATCAATTGCAGTGCATCGACGAACCACCGGATTCCACGTTTCACATCGTCCGTCCACGTCATTTAATAAAAAGGCCAAAGACCAAAATACCACACGGAGTTGATGACGCGGCAGGAGACCTCGTCGTTGTGGAGATCGTGCTGAGCTGGACCCGCCAGCTGTTTTGCCAGCTGGTCCGAAACCCAAATTACCAAAGTGTTGGGGGAAGAGTCTGCACATGGACAAAAGCAGGGTCTGGGTAGGGATCCGGCTGGAGCTTTTGATCCGAATTCGATAGATTGTTTTCAGATATGGATCTTAAAACAGAACCCGAATCCATTTTTTTTATTAAATTGTTTTTTGTATATTGTGTCGTCGTCTTCATAAAAGACGTGCATTCGCGTCTTGGATCCATCTCGTATCACTGTCTACGTGCAATAGGGTTAGGGATGACGTAAATAGTTAGGGTTCAGGTTGAATATCCAACTGAATCTAGATTCGATAGCCAAAATGGGATCTGATTAATAATCCAAATCTGATTCAGTATTAAGTATTTCATCCGTATCCAAATACATGTAAATGTTGGGTTTAAGCATGTCGGGTCAGGATATAGCATTGGCTGATCCAGATTCGATGGTCCAACTTCAAATCCCAATCTGAACCCCATTATGCTACATCCGATCAAGTCAGACTCGATAATGCCTAGATTTGACCCAAGTCTGACACGTTTACTAGGTCAGATACGTTGGTGTGCATGGACTGGATCTGACCCAGGTCCGAAACAGATTGGCAGAATCACAAATCGAAATGATGAGATGGTCTTTTTCAGATGTAGGGCCGATAAGCCATTGACCACAAATGCATGTACTGTTTGGTAATTTCTGCTTTTTGGAGATTCTCCATGGCAATTAATACCACACTAAATCATCTAGAGCATATACTTTTGTTAAAATTATGAAAATCATTAGTCATTTGTTATATAAAGTTTGATTGGTTCTGCCTTGAAAACACAAAAAATTTGACTGGTTTTATTTTGATTGATATGCTCCAACCCACTCTATTGTATAGATTGTAGTGGTTTTATTTCTCATGAACAAGTGAAATTTTTTTTATTTAGAAAAGTTATCATATCAAAACTTCTCATATGCAAAATTTTTGTTTATTATGAGAATTTTTCTTGCTTCCAAACCTGCCATAAATGCATCTATTTTCATTGTTAGAAAAACATGATCCAAAGGTCGATTCTTAGTAAATCAAACATGGTGAACACATCAATGAGGTTAAACTCTGAGGCCTGGTTGTGCTGGCTTAGCCTGTCATACTTACAGTCGTCTGCCCAGAGGCGTCAAACTCCGAGGCTAGGACCCTCACTCCCAGGCCCTGTGCTGTACATCGGCTTGTGCAAGTGACACTTGCACGAATCGAACCTCGACCGCCCGTCTAAAGGCCTAGCCTAGGCCCCACCCCCACTACACCAAACCCCCCTCGGGTTAAACTAGTGACATCTTCAACTTGAATGCCTTAAGCCATTCTCCATCTAATTACCAGGTGTGTGGAGCCCCTGTGGGCTCGTATCAGCAAATGTTACTAAGATCAGTTCTAATTGGCCTGAATCATCTGATCTGAATCGAAATGGGGACCTCTTTGGTTCAATTGAAAATCAGCCTGAATCAATCGGTTTTATTTTCTTTTAGTTTTTGATCGTTGAATTAAATACATATTTTAGTATTTCATCCGATCCTATGGTCATCATTTACTTCATTTCTGCATGTTTCCTTCTTTTAGATAAATTTTCTTGATTTTTTTATTTTATGTTTTTTGATGTTTAGAAAAATCAATTTTGTAAATAAACCCATTCAAAACTATCCAAATCAATCGGGTTCGGGCTAATTTTCTTAATCTTTTAAAAAACCGATCTGCTTGAGAAACGGATTCCGGCAACATTGATATGAGCCTTCACTCCCCTTCTCCACATTTAACTATGCCCTTATAATGGCACAATTAATAGCTACTGTAATGTGCTATAAAACAATGGATGAATTTTTTTGAAGTTTTCTTTCCTTCATAGAAAAAGGAAATTTTGAAGTTTTCTACATCATAAAAATCCAATATATGCATAAAAAAATTTGCAATAAAAGTAAATTCTTAGGTTTTTAATCATGAAGATCATACCCATGTGGTTGGATTTGCCAAAAAATGCTTTAAATATAATTTTAAACTGGTTTAGACAATTTATACCTTCTTCCTTTGGTTGGATATTGGTCCCCCTTCCCCAACTTGTAGTAACAAATCCTTTTTTCTCTACAAATATCAGCAGCCAAAATCTCATGAGATTTAATTTTTTTTTATAAATCTCAATGTTTTAGCAAAAAATGGAAAAAACTTGAATTAAAAATAGAATCAATTGTAATTACTTTTATGAAAGACGGATAAATTTTAAAAACTAAAAAAATCATAAAAATAATTTCTACTGATATTTACTGAAAAAAATGATCAGGTAATTTTCACAATTTTTTGTGATTTTCAAAATACTGGCGATATTTTTCACCTTGATTCCACTGTGAGTGAATGCAACTATATATATTTTGAGGTAAAGAAGTGAGTTGATAACCATGTGGATCATTATGGCAAAAATGACAATGACTTGAAGGGAACATGAGGACCCATTTTTGCGATAATGCAAATGCAATAAATATGGAATTCATGATATGCCAGTTTTGATACTGTTGAAGGGCTAAATTTTTTGTCATAGTAGCAAATGTCGGCAATATTTTGAAAATTAGTAATGATAAGCACTTGCTCCCATCTAATACACGCTTCAAAATTTCAAAAAAATTAAGCATTTTTTTTTGTTGATCAGACCCTACATATATGATCTACAATCATTATTTAATGTAAAACAAGTTTTGAATAATGTGATTATGACATACATGTAGGTTTTTTATGATTTTCAAAATCAACGACTCACAATGTACCAAAAATTTCATGACTTAAAAAATCTTATTTTTATATTCATAAAACATGATTCCTATCAAATAAACTATGTTAAGTACATCTATAAGGTCTGATTGAGAAGATGTAACCTACAACTATGATTTTCTAGTAGGTGGGAGTAGGTCCTCCTGGAGCACCGTAGCATTTCTTTGAAAATATCATGATTTTATCGCAGTATATATTTTAAAAAACCAACATAATCTTGAACAATTCATATGATTTTTAAAATATCACCTATTTTTAAAATATCGCCTATTTTGAAAATATCACAATTTTATTGTGATTATATACTGATGTTTTCTTGAGATTTTCTCCAAAAAATATATATTCTTAATTTGTCATTGCCAAGAAGACCCTAAGAATAGATTTGTGACTAGGGTCCTAACTAATTTGTGACTTTTTCCTTTTTATTTTTTCTTTTACTTTTTTTTGTTGTATAATGATTAAACTTTATGCATATGATTTATTAGTAATGATACCCCAGATCGCCTACTCTCTTTTATTAGCCGTTAGATCTTTTGAGATCCAACTGCTGTGATGCATGTAGAAGTATGACTGCTCTCACTTTAAATATGCATGCAGCTACCTCCTTAAATGGTATCTGCATGCTTTGGAAATGCTCATCTGTTACCTTAAATGTCTCTCTCTCTTTCTCAACTATGACTGCATCCGTGGATATCTCTCTTTCTCTCTCTCCCATGCAGTTATCTTAAATGATAAGCTCTCTCTCTCACACACACATAGGGATGGCAGTGGGGCGGGGTGGGGGACAAGGTCTCCACCCCCGCCGGGGCGGGGGACAAGGTCTCCACCCCTGCCCCACCTCAAGATTTTATCCTCCACCCCTGCCTCCATCCCCGGCGGGGAATGGATTTTATCCTCCATCCCCGCCTTCATCCCCGTTTCATGTCCTCCATCCCCGGTTCAAACGAGGATGAGGTGGGGCAGGGCGGGGATATTGCGGGGAAAAGTGGTCGGGGCGGGGATCGTGGCGGGGACGGGGCGGGGCGGGGCGGGGCGGGGCGGGGCGAGGAAAAGTGCATGTCCATCCCCGCCTCCACCCCTGGGACGAGGATGGATTTTAACCTTCGTCCCCGCCTCCATCCCCGGTCCAAACGGGGCGAGGCGGGGCGCCGCTTTCCCCCGGTCCACTGCCATCCCTACTCACACACACACACACAAATAGATAAGGTGGTGAATATTGGACTAACCTTCAGCTTTTTCACTTAGTCAGCCATGCCTGGAGAGATCCTGGTTAAGAAAACATACAGCTCCACCTGAGCAGAGAAATAATATGTTTAATACATAGAGGAAACGCATATGCAGTAAACAGGAACTCTAATGAATGAGATGCTAGCAAACATATGATAAGAGTATATCAGACAACATAAGAAAAGGATAAAAATGTTATTTATATGAGAACAACATTAGAAAAATGTGAGCTAACATGGCCTTGCAACTGGGCAGATTAATTTATACTAAAGAAAAAAAAGACAAATTACACGATGAAAAATCATGAGTTGAATCAGGTTGGTTCAGTAGACTTTGATAAGGAACCAAACGGACAAACACTTGGTAAAGTTGGTAGCTTAATTTACCAACATGATCATCCATTAACAATTTAAGTTGACATTATATGGGAAATGATGCTAATAATAAGCTTATTCTATTTTTATTCTCAGATTAACATAATGTCCTTGGTCATGAGTTGAATCAGGTTGGTTTTATAAGTAAAACAAATAGGCTGTGATAAGGGACCATATGGACAAACACTAGGTAAAGTTGGTAGCTTCATCTACCAACTTGATCTTCCGTTAACAATTTATGTTACATTTGAACACATTATATGGGAAATGATGCTAATAATAAGCCTATCCCATTTTATTTTCAGATTACACAGTACATCTAGGCAGAATAACATTGATAAAAACAGGTTTGAACATGTCATAAGTAGTATCCGTGCCTTTGGATTTGAAAGATCCACGTATGCTGCACAACTTGAGACTTGAGGCTGAATCAGAGTAAAAAACTGGACAAAAGAAAGAATGAAAGACGGAATAAAAAACTATAATGAATGAAAGACATAATCAATTAATTAATAAGAAAAAGAAAATAAAAGAAAGAATGAAAGGCAATAAAAAGCTATGGTATCACAGTCCTCCCAATGAAAACTGTTTTTTTTTGTTTTTGGAAAACCAAAAGACATGAATATGGATGCATATGCTCACAAGACATCATCCATGTACATGTCTAAGATCCACCACCATATCTAGTTTTGATAGAGAGTATCATTTAAGATAACTGCATGGGAAAGGACACGTATGCAGTCATAGGTGAGAGAGAGAATCATTTATGCATGCTTATTTAAAGCCAGAGCAGTCATGCATCACAGCCGTTGGATCTCAAAAGATTTAGTAAAAAAACATGTTTTGGATCGTGTGATTGTGACGGTAGTCAGGTTTTCTTAGGACATCAACGGTTTACAATGCATTGGAAATTTCACAATTCAAAAAATAAATATGATGTTTTAACATTGAAATGATGCAATCCAAAGTGTAATACTTTAACAAAACACACCACGTTGGTTAAGAAAATAATGTTTACAACTATGGTTTTCGAGTCAAGTTGACCAAATATTCGCCATTTTAGATGATAAATTGAGGACCAAAACACTACAAGAAAAATGCTAATTAGCGACGAAAAAAATCCGTCGCAAATTTACGACGGATTAGCAAGAGAAAGATATTTGTCGCTAAAATTTTGCTTATTTGTGAAATTTTTGACGGAAAACATTCCGTCGGTAATCCATCGCTAATTAGCGACAGATTAGTGATGAAATTTATTCCATCGCAACTTAGCGACGGATCAGCGGCAGAACTTTTTTGTCGCTACGCCATCACCAAGTAATGATGACCTAGCGACGAAATTCGTCTGTCACAAATTCATCGCTAATTTCCCCGTAAATCCCTAATTTGAATCATTTTCTTTCTCTTTTCTGTTTCGTCTCCGCCACCCGTTGCCCACCGCATTTCGTCTTCGCCCCCTGTTGCCCCTCGACCGTCGCTCGATGCCAGTCGCTCGACGCCCGCCGACCTCCCCCTTCAACTCAAGTAACCCCCCGACTCCCCTGTTTCTTTCCTTTTTTCACCGACCATTTCCTTTTTCGCCAGAGAGGGCCCGAGCCTCCCTGTCTCCCTATCTTACGGGATGCAAGGGAGGAGCTCGGCCCCCTCCCTATGCTTTTCTCGCCAGGGAGGGGCCGAGCCCCCTCCCTATCTTACGGGATACGCGGGAAGGGATCGACCGCCTCCCCCTATTTTTTTTTGCCAGGGAGGGGCCGAGCCCCCTCTCTATCTTACGGGATGCCCGGGAGGGGCTCGGCCCCCTCCCCCCCTTTTTTTTTGCCAGGGAGGAGCTGAGCCCTCTCCCTATTTTTTTTTCGCCAGGGAAAGGCCGAGCCCCCTCCCTGTCTTACGGGATGCCTGTGAGGGGCTCGGCCCCCTCCCTTTTTTTTTGCCAGGGAGGGGCTGAGCCCCCTCCCTGTCTCCTTGTCTTACGGGAAGCGAGAGAGGGGATCGGCCCCCTCCTCTATTTTTTTTTTCCGCCAGGGAGGGACCGAGCCCCCTCCCTGTCTCCCTGTCTTACGGGATGAGAGGGAGGGGTCGAGTCCCTCCCTTTTTTTTTGTCAGGGAGGCCCTCCCTGTCTCCCTGTCTTACTGGATGAGAGGGAGGGGTCGAACCCCCTCCCTTTTTTCGCCAAAGAGGGATTGAGCCCCCTCTCTATCCTGTTTCATTTTTCGTCAGGTAGGGGTCGAGCCTCCTCACTGTATTGTTTTGTATATTTGTGCTTCGCAAGTACGTTGCTGAGCTAATTGTGTGATGCTTAGTGCTAAGCATCGCATGTGGGTAAAAATACAATGCAAAAAGAAATTAAAAAAATGCAAAGGCAAAAGCAATTCAAATCAGGTAAATACCCGTGGTGAGTAAGTGATGCAAGCACATCACATGTTATTTAATTTATTATATGCAACACTTTTTTGTTCACACACTCACTTAGTTGTGGATATCTAGGACTGCTTTGATGGAGTTTAGAGATCATGCTGATCATAATTTTAATGTATGAGAATATAAGTGTTCTTATTTTTAGAGTACGAACTTCATGCTAGACATGGTAGTAGTTAGCAGATATTAGAGTGTGTTTGTTGCAGGTATATGTTTGTCATTATTTTGATATGAATTATTTGAATGTATTGCAATGTTTGATGTGCTTGTATTCATGTTTGCATGAAGTTATTTTTCATTTGATTATGCCTTCCATATAAAATTATATCATGAAAACATACTTTAAATGAATGTATTATTTTATGGAATGTGATTTTATATTTCTAAATATTCTCGTGATGTGTATAATTATGATGTGATGGTGTTACACACGAAACTTTACGCATTAATTGAAACAAAAAATTGCTCACAAACAATCACCAAACAAGAATTAATAGATAAATTAGATATTTTTTTTATCATAGCATTATTAAGATTCTCTTTTAACTGGTGATGATAATATATATAACATTATAGGACAAAATGACTGCAAACCGTGAATGAATGTATCATAGGATAGTTGATAATGAGGTATCGCATGAATATATGGATGGTGTTGATAGTTTTATTGAATTCGCAACGACAAGTGTCAGTACAGTAGATCACACCGGTCAGATCAGATGCCCCTGCACGATGTGCAAGAACAATCGATTTGTAGAACCTCATGGCGTTAGACATCACCTATACAGGAAGAGTTTTGTTAGTGGTTATCAGAATTGGATGCTTTATGGTGAAGAATTTTAGAATAATTTTGATGCACAGGTGGATGTGGTGGACGATAATCCATATGTAGATTTGATATTTAATGCCATAGAACCAGAAATGGGTTCTGCTGTGGGACATAGTGATGCACCAATTGGGGTAGAGGAAGAAGCAACAAACGATGCAACTAGTAGATTTTATGACTTACTTAAAAATGTTGATGATCCACTGTGGAATGGTTGCGAGAGTCACACTATCTTGTCTGTAGTTCTTCAACTACTGAATTTGAAGTCAGAGTATAATTTGAGTCAATCATGTTTTTATCATCTGTGCTCTATTGTTTAGAGTATGTTTCTCAAAGATGAGAAATTGCCATAAAATTTCTATCGTGCGAAGGTTATGGTCAATGCTCTAGGTATGGGGTATTAAAAGATAGATGCTTGTCCAAATCACTGCATGTCGTATTTCAAAGATTAAGAAAATAGCAGATCATGTTCATCATGTGTGTAAAACCCATGAATTTTAAGGAATTTTCAATGAAATAAAAACGTGTGTTTATGGGAAATAATATGGTTTATGAAATATTCAATGTGATTTTGAGGCTTGCGGGCTAGTAGAGCGAACCCGGTAATGAATACTAGAAAGGGTACTTGGATCCGAACTTTAGCGAGATCCGATGATCTGACCCGGTTCACGAGGCCAAGTGGAGAAATCCGATGGTTTCGAGATAATAGCGTGAGATCCGAAGCACGTTTATGCTGAGAGAGTGCAAGTTTAGAACCAACGGGTGAAAAACCCACTTGAAAATGGAAGAAATCCATCAACAAGGTAAAACATCCAAATATGACATAAAAAGAATTTTCTTGTAAAAGTAAACACCAAGTGATGGTGTGGTGTAGTGGTAGGGCACATGATTGTTTAGAGTCACAACCCAAGTTCAAAACTCATGGTGCGCCCACGTAGAAGTGAAAAACATTATTTTTTTATGAAATCTGGAACAAAACTTAAAGGGTTATATACAATTTAATTCACTCCCTTTGCAATGAAAAGCAACATAGTACAAGTGGTGGGGCTCATTACCCCTTAGGTTGGAGACCCCAATTCAAAAACCCCTGTGCATGGATTTTTCCTTTTTGCACAAGAAAAGTGATAATTTTTACTTTAGTGGAAAAAAATAAATAAAGAAGAGGGTAAAAACGTGGGATCTTCTTCATTCCACGTTTTCACATTTGTAGTGGAATCCCACCAATAAGGGAGAAGGGTACCACTAAAGCAACAAGTATAGGTGGTTGAGAAAAATTTTCTAAAGAGAGAAAGGGGGCGATTTTGGAAATTCCAAGCACCCACTAAAAAGGTGAGCTGGAAGTTGAGTTTTTGAAAAACCTAAACTCCCCTAAGAAGGGGGAATTAAATGAGAAAGTTATGATGGGGATCCATACGAGACTACCCATCTCTCTCTCTCTCTCTCTCTCTCTCTCTCTCTCTCTCTCAACTTTTCCTATTCCTCCTTCTCTTCCATTGTGAGGGTCAACCTCCATTGCTGTTGGTAGTGTGAATCTCTATTGTTGTACGACTGGACTCCATTGGCATCGAAGTGGGCTCCAACGTGAAGAGGAAACCACCATCGTTGCCGGTCAAAGCTTCGAACGAGGTAAGGGGTGTTATGCTTATATGTTGTATTCCTTGTCGTGTGGTGCGATTATGAGGCTGGTGGTCGCCAAAACCCAGTATGAAACCATACCCACCGTGGTTGGTTTATGAGTTCCCAACCAAGCACGGCTAAACACGGGTTCTATATATATATATATATATATATATATATAACAAAAAAAATCATTAAGCGAAGAACTAGGTGACGAGGATAGGGTGCAGTTCAGTCCAAACGGCTGATGAAAGTGTTTGGGTGTGGACGACCAGCAAAGTGTTGGCCAGTGCAACCACCGTCAATGATAGCCTATTAGCCAAGATTGTCAAAAAGAAATATATATATATATATATATATACAGTTATGCATAGACGTATATAGATATACCTAAATAGGTATCCTTATATATGTATCTTGATAGTTATTAAATGCTCTCTTTTTCTGTTAAATGAGGCTACATAATGTTTATTTAAATCTGTTACGTAAAGGGGTCTTGCGTGAAGACCTGAGTCTTCTTTACAAACGTTAAAACTGTGATGTAAAGGGTCATGCGTGAAGACCTGAGTTTATTCTTAAAAAGTTAAATCTGTTATGTGGATGGTTGGTAGTTAAAATCTGGAAGATAAAAAGAAAAAAAAAAAACCACGGTCAAAGTGTTGGCAACCAAACATTTTTGTATTAAGTCCATGAATAGGGATCCACGTTTTATTTTACCATTATTTGAAACTGGAAAAAAAATATATGCGTGGGTTTTTCTTCATTGAACCGATGTTTTCTTTTTTTTGTTGCATCTCAAGTATATTAGTTTATGACTGCATTTTTTTTACCCATGGTCAAAAATTTGTCATACACGTACTATTATTCTGCATGTAATTGTTTTTGGCCCCTAATAGAAATTTGCATAAATTGCTTACATATTATATTATGAATTAGAGGAATGAGATTTTTACTTGGAAATTTTGTAGGTCTATGTGATTTTTACAACAATCATTAGTTATTAATCAGACCGTGTACACTTCTTTAATGGAATGCATTTACTCTCACGTATATATATATATGTTTTACATGTATGTTATAGGCCTGTTTGCATGAAATTTTTTGTAATAATGGAACATGATGTTCTTAGTATACATTGCTCTTTGGTAGAAAAAAAAAAAAACAACGACATGGTGCACAAACAGACCTGTAATTCCTATGTGGGCTGCTTAAAATATATATATCACGTAGATTTGTGTTGTGACCATGTATGGCCCTGCTATACATTCATGCACGGGGCTAAGGAGCGGCGGTGCGTAGGGTACAAATGGACCACATCTGTTGGGTGATCATATGACGTCGACACAGCATGTTCGGCTGATTGAAATCGTGAATCACCACGTTGGTGATGCTGGCCTATCCAGCATATAGCTGGATCAACAACCTGTTAATGTTGTTTCTGGTTGAATGTCAGAGTTGTGTTTGGAACTCCATGTGAATTTGTCAAATACCACAGCACCCGTGCATGGGTTTGGCAAAAGATTGCTTGACCTTGGTCTTTGTTTTTGGTTGCACCGTTGCAACGGATCCCGATGACCTGGTGGTCGTTGTACTCACGGGATGTGGTTAGTCATTTTCGCAACCCAATCGACCACTTTAACCAAGTGGAAGTGTGTACACCAGGTTTGGGCGACATTTGTGGCGAGGGCCACAATGGCACCTATAAGTCAAAATGTAAAGCGCATAAGGAGGGACAACAATGCTTGCCGCCGATATGTTGTTGTTCTAGGGTACAAAAGAGTACACCATAAATGTAAATTGTTGAACGTGGGTTTCGGGCCGAGCCGATCCCAAGGAAATTTCACTCATGGGTGGTGCGTATATCACCGAGACTATAAAAAAAAAAATCATACTATGTTTGTGAACCTCAAGGCGGGTTCAGGATTTTGAGAATCCTCTATGGTGCGATGACTCGCACAAGAAAATAATTGAGAAATCAAATATGAGATATTGAGGCTCTGGGTATACCTGAAAGAAGGTATATGTTACCGGACCCCTCGTAGTGTGATAGCTCGCACCTGGTTTTAAAGAAATGTTAAAAGTATACATAAATATTAAAAACCTTTGGGAGTCTGGGTACACCTGAAAGAAGGTGTATGTTACTGGATTCTTTGGGCTCTGGGTACACCTGAGAGAACGGTGTATGTTACTGGACCCATGATCTACCTTGGAGAGGGTCGGATACGATGTCGAATGCCTATGCGTACCCATAGGGTAATGGAAAAGATAAGCATAAAAAGTTTACATTGTTCTCGTAGATGTTTGTGAATAAATGTTGTAATCCTTGTAGTGGATCTTGTAAATGATAAAAACACATAGTGCATGTAAAAATGAACACACAACTGGTATTTTCTAGTTTCATAGCAAAGTAGAAAGCATGCCTATTTTAGTAGAATTTTCCTTCTTAGCAAGTTATATTGCCTGAAACTTTACAATTATGATATTTGCAAATATTGCACATATTTGTACACAGGACACTGAGCACAACATATAAATATAATACTTCTTACACAGACAGGGGAGTCTGACCCTTCTGCATTAAAATTTTTTCGGTAATGCATAGTTGGAGCATCGTGGCGTCGTATTTGAAAGTAGTCAAGAGATCTCAGTTTTTCAGTGTTTCCTGTTTAAACTCTGAATAGTTAGATTTGTATTTCCATTAATGAGATGTACTTAATGCTTTAATAAATGAATGAAATAATTTCAGTACCTCTCTGGCTTACCTGTAACTCGCCCGACGCTTGGACTTGTCACTTCCGCTATTTTAAAAAAAAAAAAAAAAATTTACTCCAAAATTTTTACTATAAAAAGTTGGGGCGTTACAGCTTTGGTATCAGAGCAGGACTGAAAAATCTGAGATCTTGGCTCTTCCTGCGATCGCGATGGCTCTGTAAGTATGTAGAAATGTTGTTTTCTTAATTTTGAGACAAAAATATATAATTGCATATTATATTTTCATGGATTTATCACTAAGGTTGTAACGACCTTTTTATTGCCCAAACAAATGGCTTGGGCAAACCGTTGCAATGATATTATGGAGATGCAACATAATCTAGCCGAAGTGGTAGGCCGGCAGGCTGCTGCAATGCAGCTGATGGGCGACAATTTACATCTTGTGACCCATTAGAGGATACATAGAAGATGAGTGTCACTTAATGTATGGTATAATTATTATTTTTTTGATGGGAAATATGGATGCGCTTGAGGGCGTAGCTTCCCAAGCTAGTTTTGTGACAACTCCTGCGAGAGTTGAAGTTCTGGACCGAAACTCAAAGACTGCTTGTGTATTTTACCATCTCAAAAATGATTGGTGAATCGTAACGAGTCTCAAAATTATTATCCCAATCACATTAGAAACGATGATTGTTTTGATAAGAGTCATGGGATTAGGCTCTAAGTTAATGTTTTTCCTTTTCCAACTTCGTTGGAGATGTTAGTGACCCTATCATTGATGAAGGGTACCTTCCCGAATAATCTTTCAGACAGAAGGCGAAAGCCTTGTCTGTGCTCGTTGAACTTTTGAGTTCCTCGTAGGAGGAGGTTGTAGATCCCCAGTTGTTCTTGGTGATGAGAACGTAAATGATGTTATATGCTTAGCAAATGGCTTTTGGGTTGCTGATGATGGCAATCGACTCCTGAGAGGGTCATAGTTGGGGACTACATAACATCAGACTTCTGGGTGTTATGGTTTTTGAAAGAGCATTGTGGGAATTCTTGTTTCCCAACCACAGTCAAAAGGGATTGTGGTGAGTTGTGTTGGCTCAGGTGGTGATTCCTGGTAATGCCAACATTGTCATTAGGGTGGTGATGCTCTAATGATGTCATTAGAGTGGTGATTCTCTAATGAGGGTTGTTGAAGTGGTAATTCTTCAACAATGTCGTTAGAGTGGTGATTCTCTAACGATACCGCTAGGGTGGTAATTCTCTAACAATGCCATTAGAGTGGTGATTCTCTAATGAAGGTTGTTGGAGTGGTGATTCTCCGACAATGCCGTTAGAATGGTGATTCTCTAACGATGCCGCTAGGGTGGTGATTCCCTAATGATGTCATTAGAGTGGTGATTCTCTAATGAAGGTTGTTGGAGTGGTGATTCTCCGGCAATGCCGTTAGAGTGGTGATTCTCTAACGATGCCGCTAGGGTGGTGATTCCCTAACGATGCCATTAGAGTGGTGATTCTCTAATGAAAGTTGTTGGAGTGGTGATTCTTCGGCAATGCCATTAGAGTGGTGATTCTCTAACGATGTCGTTAGGATGGTGATTCCCTAATGATGTTGTTGAAGTGGTGATTCTTCAACAATGACATTAGAGTAGTGATTCTCTAATGATGTCATTAGAATGATGATTCTCTAATGAAGTGGTGATTCTTCAACAATGCCGTTAGAACGATGATCTTCTAACGATGTTATTCGAGTGATGACTCTTTTTTTATGATATCAGAGTGGTAATTCTCTGGATAGTTTGTTAGAGCGGAAGTTCTCTAACGTGAGTCATATAGAATGGTGATTTTTTTGACAATAGTGGCCTTATGCAGTGTCGCTTGAGGTTGTTCGAAGAATATATGTATAGAATGAGTTATTGCACCAATAAATTTTATTGTGACACTGATTGAATTGCACATCGTGCATTTGAGAACTATGAAAGATTGCTAGGGATATTACTTAGCAAGCATAATTGGGTAACCTAACGATTAATGATTATTATGTTTTTTTTTCTGTCCTGATAGATGGCATGGAAGGCCAGGTGCAACGATATCATGGACACTGTGAACAACCTTGCCGAGGTTATGCAACAACAGGTGGTTGCAATGCAACAAGTGGGTGCGAACCTCCAACAGGTGGCCCAAGATAGGAAGAACATAGGGACAATCACTTACAAGCGCTTTATGTAAATGGATCCTCCTGCTTTTAAGGGCAAGACAAACCCTGAAGCTGCAGAGACATGGATACGCGAGATAGAACGTATTTTTCGTGTTCTGAATGTTCCAGAGGAACACAAGGTGAACTTTGGTACTTATCGTTTGAAGAACCACGCTGAGAAGTGGTGGGACACGATCTCTGCGGTCAAGTTCCAGAATGAAAAGGTTACTTGGGACGAGTTCGTTGAGGTTTTTAACTCTGCATATTTTCCTAAGCTTGAACGTAGTAAGAAGATGCAAGAATTTTTAGACCTACAACAAGGGGCAACAACACTGGCGGATTATATCACTAAGTTTCGTTGTCTAGAACGATATTGCCCAAATGTATACACAGTGGAAGAGGATCGAGCAATGAAGTTTGCTCGTGGATTGAAGCCAGCTTTGAGGAACAAGGTGTTCACCCGAGGGCCAAAATCACTCAATGAGGCCATCGAAGTAGCGACCCTATTGGAAGAAGACTGGGTCAAAGAGCAAAAGAATCAATGGAATAAACCCAAGCAACAGATCAAGGTGAGTACTAATGAGAAAAATCCTAATGAAAGGGAGTTCACACCACCTACAAAAAAGAAAATGCGGCAAGCAGGCTACCCGAACCGCCAACAACAAAGGAAATCGCAACAACCAAAGGTTCAACAAATTTGTCGACGGTGCAATGAGGATCATCCCTTTGGAGTTTGCCCTCTTTATAATGGCAAGTGTTTCAAATGTGAGCAACCAGGACATATTGCTAAGTTTTGCCCGAAGAAGTCTACTGAAAATTTAGTTTAAGCTGATTCGACTCCATTGAAAGAAAAGACGTGCCATTAACTAAGAAATACCATAACTTTTGTGTCGACTGATATTTGTAATTTCGCGGACGAAATCCTTTTTAAGGAGGGTAGAATGTAAAACCCATGAATTTTAAGGAATTTTCAATGAAATAAAAACGTGTGTTTATGGGAAATAATATGGTTTATGAAATATTCAATGTGATTTTGAGGCTTGCGGGCTAGTAGAGCGAACCCGGTAATGAATACTAGAAAGGGTACTTGGATCCGAACTTTAGCGAGATCCGATGATCTGACCCAGTTCACGAGGCCAAGTGGAGAAATCCGATGGTTTCGAGATAATAGCGTGAGATCCGAAGCACGTTTATGGTGAGAGAGTGCAAGTTTAGAACCAACGGGTGAAAAACCCACTTGAAAATGGAAGAAATCCATCAACAAGGTAAAACGTCCAAATATGACATAAAAAGAATTTTCTTGTAAAAGTAAACACCAAGTGATGGTGTGGTGTAGTGGTAGGGCACATGGTTGTTTAGAGTCACAACCCAAGTTCAAAACTCATGGTGCGCCCACGTAGAAATGAAAAACATTATTTTTTTATGAAATCTGGAACAAAACTTAAAGGGTTATATACAATTTAATTCACTCCCTTTGCAATGAAAAGCAACATAGTACAAGTGGTGGGGCTCATTACCCCTTAGGTTGGAGACCCCAATTCAAAAACCCCTGTGCATGGATTTTTCCTTTTTGCACAAGAAAAGTGATAATTTTTACTTTAGTGGAAAAAAATAAATAAAGAAGAGGGTAAAAACGTGGGATCTTCTTCATTCCACGTTTTCACATTTGTAGTGGAATCCCACCAATAAGGGAGAAGGGTACCACTAAAGCAACAAGTATAGGTGGTTGAGAAAAATTTTCTAAAGAGAGAAAGGGGGCGATTTTGGAAATTCCAAGCACCCACTAAAAAGGTGAGCTGGAAGTTGAGTTTTTGAAAAACCTAAACTCCCCTAAGAAGGGGGAATTAAATGAGAAAGTTATGATGGGGAGCCATACGAGACTACCCATCTCTCTCTCTCTCTCTCTCTCAACGTTTCCTATTCCTCCTTCTCTTCCATTGTGAGGGTCAACCTCCATTGCTGCTGGTAGTGTGAATCTCTATTGTTGTACGACTGGACTCCATTGGCATCGAAGTGGGCTCCAACGTGAAGAGGAAACCACCATTGTTGCCGGTCAAAGCTTCGAACGAGGTAAGGGGTGTTATGCTTATATGTTGTATTCCTTGTCGTGTGGTGCGATTATGAGGCTGGTGGTCGCCAAAACCCAGTATGAAACCATACCCACCGTGGTTGGTTTATGAGTTCCCAACCAAGCACGGCTAAACGCGGGTTCTATATATATATATATATATAACGAAAAAAATCATTAAGCGAAGAACTAGGTGACGAGGATAGGGTGCAGTTCAGTCCAAACGGCTGATGAAAGTGTTTGGGTGTGGACGACCAGCAAAGTGTTGGCCAGTGCAACCACCGTCAATGATAGCCTATTAGCCAAGATTGTCAAAAAGAAATATATATATATATATATATATATACAGTTATGCATAGACGTATATAGATATACCTAAATAGGTATCCTTATATATGTATCTTGATAGTTATTAAATGCTCTCTTTTTCTGTTAAATGAGGCTATATAATGTTTATTTAAATCTGTTACGTAAAGGGTTCATGCGTGAAGACCTGAGTCTTCTTTACAAACGTTAAAACTGTGATGTAAAGGGTCATGCGTGAAGACCTGAGTTTATTCTTAAAACGTTAAATCTGTTATGTGGATGGTTGGTAGTTAAAATCTGGAAGATAAAAAGAAAAAAAAAACCACGGTCAAAGTGTTGGCAACCAAACATTTTTGTATTAAGTCCATGAATAGGGATCCACGTTTTATTTTACCATTATTTGAAACTGGAAAAAAAATATATGCGTGGGTTTTTCTTCATTGAACCGATGTTTTCTTTTTTTTTGTTGCATCTCAAGTATATTAGTTTATGACTGCATTTTTTTTACCCATGGTCAAAAATCTGTCATACACGTACTATTATTCTGCATGTAATTGTTTTTGGCCCCTAATAGAAATTTGCATAAATTGCTTACATATTATATTATGAATAAGAGGAATGAGATTTTTACTTGGAAATTTTGTAGGTCTATGTGATTTTTACAACAATCATTAGTTATTAATCAGACCGTGTACACTTCTTTTATGGAATGCATTTACTCTCACATATATATATATATATATGTTCTACATGTATGTTATAGGCCTGTTCGTATGAAATTTTTTGTAATAATTGAACATGATGTTCTTAGTATACATTGCTCTTTGGTAGAAAAAAAAAACAACGACATGGTGCACAAACAGACCTGTAATTCCTGTGTGGGCTGCTTAAAATATATATATCACGTAGATTTGTGTTGTGACCATGTATGGCCCTGCTATACATTCATGCACGGGGCTAAGGAGCGGCGGTGCGTAGGCTGCAAATGGACCACATCTGTTGGGTGATCATATGACGTCGACACAGCATGTTCGGCTGATTGAAATCGTGAATCACCACGTTGGTGATGCTGGCCTATCCAGCATATAGCTGGATCAACAACCTGTTAATGTTGTTTCTGGTTGAATGTCAGAGTTGTGTTTGGAACTCCATGTGAATTTGCCAAATACCACAGCACCCGTGCATGGGTTTGGCAAAAGATTGCTTGACCTTGGTCTTTGTTTTTGGTTGCACCGTTGCAACGGATCCCGATGACCTGGTGGTCGTTGTACTCACGGGATGTGGTTAGTCATTTTCGCAACCCAATCGACCACTTTAACCAAGTGGAAGTGTGTACACCAGGTTTGGGCGACATTTGTGGCGAGGGCCACAATGGCACCGATAAGTCAAAATGTAAAGCGCATAAGGAGGGACAACAATGCTTGCCGCCGATATGTTGTTGTTCTAGGGTACAAAAGAGTACACCATAAATGTAAATTGTTGAACGTGGGTTTCGGGCCGAGCCGATCCCAAGGAAATTTCACTCATGGGTGGTGCGTATATCACCGAGACTATAAAAAAAAAAAATCATACTATGTTTGTGAACCTCAAGGCGGGTTCAGGATTTTGAGAATCCTCTATGGTGCGATGACTCGCACAAGAAAATAATTGAGAAATCAAATATGAGATATTGAGGCTCTGGGTATACCTGAAAGAAGGTATATGTTACCGGACCCCTCGTAGTGTGATAGCTCGCACCTGGTTTTAAAGAAATGTTAAAAGTATACATAAATATTAAAAACCTTTGGGAGTCTGGGTACACCTGAAAGAAGGTGTATGTTACTGGATTCTTTGGGCTCTGGGTACACCTGAGAGAACGGTGTATGTTACTGGACCCATGATCTACCTTGGAGAGGGTCGGATACGATGTCGAATGCCTATGCGTACCCATAGGGTAATGGAAAAGATAAGCATAAAAAGTTTACATTGTTCTCGTAGATGTTTGTGAATAAATGTTGTAATCCTTGTAGTGGATCTTGTAAATGATAAAAACACATAGTGCATGTAAAAATGAACACACAACTGGTATTTTCTAGTTTCATAGCAAAGTAGAAAGCATGCCTATTTTAGTAGAATTTTCCTTCTTAGCAAGTTATATTGCCTGAAACTTTACAATTATGATATTTGCAAATATTGCACATATTTGTACACAGGACACTGAGCACAACATATAAATATAATACTTCTTACACAGACAGGGGAGTCTGACCCTTCTGCATTAAAATTTTTTCGGTAATGCATAGTTGGAGCATCGTGGCGTCGTATTTGAAAGTAGTCAAGAGATCTCAGTTTTTCAGTGTTTCCTGTTTAAACTCTGAATAGTTAGATTTGTATTTCCATTAATGAGATGTACTTAATGCTTTAATAAATGAATGAAATAATTTCAGTACCTCTCTGGCTTACCTGTAACTCGCCCGACGCTTGGACTTGTCACTTCCGCTATTTTAAAAAAAAAAAAAAAAATTTACTCCAAAATTTTTACTATAAAAAGTTGGGGCGTTACAGCTTTGGTATCAGAGCAGGACTGAAAAATCTGAGATCTTGGCTCTTCCTGCGATCGCGATGGCTCTGTAAGTATGTAGAAATGTTGTTTTCTTAATTTTGAGACAAAAATATATAATTGCATATTATATTTTCATGGATTTATCACTAAGGTTGTAACGACCTTTTTATTGCCCAAACAAATGGCTTGGGCAAACCGTTGCAATGATATTATGGAGATGCAACATAATCTAGCCGAAGTGGTAGGCCGGCAGGCTGCTGCAATGCAGCTGATGGGCGACAATTTACATCTTGTGACCCATTAGAGGATACATAGAAGATGAGTGTCACTTAATGTATGGTATAATTATTATTTTTTTGATGGGAAATATGGATGCGCTTGAGGGCGTAGCTTCCCAAGCTAGTTTTGTGACAACTCCTGCGAGAGTTGAAGTTCTGGACCGAAACTCAAAGACTGCTTGTGTATTTTACCATCTCAAAAATGATTGGTGAATCGTAACGAGTCTCAAAATTATTATCCCAATCACATTAGAAACGATGATTGTTTTGATAAGAGTCATGGGATTAGGCTCTAAGTTAATGTTTTTCCTTTTCCAACTTCGTTGGAGATGTTAGTGACCCTATCATTGATGAAGGGTACCTTCCCGAATAATCTTTCAGACAGAAGGCGAAAGCCTTGTCTGTGCTCGTTGAACTTTTGAGTTCCTCGTAGGAGGAGGTTGTAGATCCCCAGTTGTTCTTGGTGATGAGAACGTAAATGATGTTATATGCTTAGCAAATGGCTTTTGGGTTGCTGATGATGGCAATCGACTCCTGAGAGGGTCATAGTTGGGGACTACATAACATCAGACTTCTGGGTGTTATGGTTTTTGAAAGAGCATTGTGGGAATTCTTGTTTCCCAACCACAGTCAAAAGGGATTGTGGTGAGTTGTGTTGGCTCAGGTGGTGATTCCTGGTAATGCCAACATTGTCATTAGGGTGGTGATGCTCTAATGATGTCATTAGAGTGGTGATTCTCTAATGAGGGTTGTTGAAGTGGTAATTCTTCAACAATGTCGTTAGAGTGGTGATTCTCTAACGATACCGCTAGGGTGGTAATTCTCTAACAATGCCATTAGAGTGGTGATTCTCTAATGAAGGTTGTTGGAGTGGTGATTCTCCGACAATGCCGTTAGAATGGTGATTCTCTAACGATGCCGCTAGGGTGGTGATTCCCTAATGATGTCATTAGAGTGGTGATTCTCTAATGAAGGTTGTTGGAGTGGTGATTCTCCGGCAATGCCGTTAGAGTGGTGATTCTCTAACGATGCCGCTAGGGTGGTGATTCCCTAACGATGTCATTAGAGTGGTGATTCTCTAATGAAAGTTGTTGGAGTGGTGATTCTTCGGCAATGCCATTAGAGTGGTGATTCTCTAACGATGTCGTTAGGATGGTGATTCCCTAATGATGTTGTTGAAGTGGTGATTCTTCAACAATGACATTAGAGTAGTGATTCTCTAATGATGTCATTAGAATGATGATTCTCTAATGAAGTGGTGATTCTTCAACAATGCCGTTAGAACGATGATCTTCTAACGATGTTATTCGAGTGATGACTCTTTTTTATGATATCAGAGTGGTAATTCTCCGGATAGTTTGTTAGAGCGGAAGTTCTCTAACGTGAGTCATATAGAATGGTGATTTTTTTGACAATAGTGGCCTTATGCAGTGTCGCTTGAGGTTGTTCGAAGAATATATGTATAGAATGAGTTATTGCACCAATAAATTTTATTGTGACACTGATTGAATTGCACATCGTGCATTTGAGAACTATGAAAGATTGCTAGGGATATTACTTAGCAAGCATAATTGGGTAACCTAACGATTAATGATTATTATGTTTTTTTTTCTGTCCTGATAGATGGCATGGAAGGCCAGGTGCAACGATATCATGGACACTGTGAACAACCTTGCCGAGGTTATGCAACAACAGGTGGTTGCAATGCAACAAGTGGGTGCGAACCTCCAACAGGTGGCCCAAGATAGGAAGAACATAGGGACAATCACTTACAAGCGCTTTATGTAAATGGATCCTCCTGCTTTTAAGGGCAAGACAAACCCTGAAGCTACAGAGACATGGATACGCGAGATAGAACGTATTTTTCGTGTTCTGAATGTTCCAGAGGAACACAAGGTGAACTTTGGTACTTATCGTTTGAAGAACCACGCTGAGAAGTGGTGGGACACGATCTCTGCGGTCAAGTTCCAGAATGAAAAGGTTACTTGGGACGAGTTCGTTGAGGTTTTTAACTCTGCATATTTTCCTAAGCTTGAACGTAGTAAGAAGATGCAAGAATTTTTAGACCTACAACAAGGGGCAACAACACTGGCGGATTATATCACTAAGTTTCGTTGTCTAGAACGATATTGCCCAAATGTATACACAGTGGAAGAGGATCGAGCAATGAAGTTTGCTCGTGGATTGAAGCCAGCTTTGAGGAACAAGGTGTTCACCCGAGGGCCAAAATCACTCAATGAGGCCATCGAAGTAGCGACCCTATTGGAAGAAGACTGGGTCAAAGAGCAAAAGAATCAATGGAATAAACCCAAGCAACAGATCAAGGTGAGTACTAATGAGAAAAATCCTAATGAAAGGGAGTTCACACCACCTACAAAAAAGAAAATGCGGCAAGCAGGCTACCCGAACCGCCAACAACAAAGGAAATCGCAACAACCAAAGGTTCAACAAATTTGTCGACGGTGCAATGAGGATCATCCCTTTGGAGTTTGCCCTCTTTATAATGGCAAGTGTTTCAAATGTGAGCAACCAGGACATATTGCTAAGTTTTGCCCGAAGAAGTCTACTGAAAATTTAGTTTAAGCTGATTCGACTCCATTGAAAGAAAAGATGTGCCATTAACTAAGAAATACCATAACTTTTGTGTCGACTGATATTTGTAATTTCGCGGACGAAATCCTTTTTAAGGAGGGTAGAATGTAAAACCCATGAATTTTAAGGAATTTTCAATGAAATAAAAACGTGTGTTTATGGGAAATAATATGGTTTATGAAATATTCAATGTGATTTTGAGGCTTGCGGGCTAGTAGAGCGAACCCGGTAATGAATACTAGAAAGGGTACTTGGATCCGAACTTTAGCGAGATCCGATGATCTGACCCAGTTCACGAGGCCAAGTGGAGAAATCCGATGGTTTCGAGATAATAGCGTGAGATCCGAAGCACGTTTATGGTGAGAGAGTGCAAGTTTAGAACCAACGGGTGAAAAACCCACTTGAAAATGGAAGAAATCCATCAACAAGGTAAAACGTCCAAATATGACATAAAAAGAATTTTCTTGTAAAAGTAAACACCAAGTGATGGTGTGGTGTAGTGGTAGGGCACATGGTTGTTTAGAGTCACAACCCAAGTTCAAAACTCATGGTGCGCCCACGTAGAAATGAAAAACATTATTTTTTTATGAAATCTGGAACAAAACTTAAAGGGTTATATACAATTTAATTCACTCCCTTTGCAATGAAAAGCAACATAGTACAAGTGGTGGGGCTCATTACCCCTTAGGTTGGAGACCCCAATTCAAAAACCCCTGTGCATGGATTTTTCCTTTTTGCACAAGAAAAGTGATAATTTTTACTTTAGTGGAAAAAAATAAATAAAGAAGAGGGTAAAAACGTGGGATCTTCTTCATTCCACGTTTTCACATTTGTAGTGGAATCCCACCAATAAGGGAGAAGGGTACCACTAAAGCAACAAGTATAGGTGGTTGAGAAAAATTTTCTAAAGAGAGAAAGGGGGCGATTTTGGAAATTCCAAGCACCCACTAAAAAGGTGAGCTGGAAGTTGAGTTTTTGAAAAACCTAAACTCCCCTAAGAAGGGGGAATTAAATGAGAAAGTTATGATGGGGAGCCATACGAGACTACCCATCTCTCTCTCTCTCTCTCTCAACGTTTCCTATTCCTCCTTCTCTTCCATTGTGAGGGTCAACCTCCATTGCTGCTGGTAGTGTGAATCTCTATTGTTGTACGACTGGACTCCATTGGCATCGAAGTGGGCTCCAACGTGAAGAGGAAACCACCATTGTTGCCGGTCAAAGCTTCGAACGAGGTAAGGGGTGTTATGCTTATATGTTGTATTCCTTGTCGTGTGGTGCGATTATGAGGCTGGTGGTCTCCAAAACCCAGTATGAAACCATACCCACCGTGGTTGGTTTATGAGTTCCCAACCAAGCACGGCTAAACGCGGGTTCTATATATATATATATATATATATATATATATAACGAAAAAAATCATTAAGCGAAGAACTAGGTGACGAGGATAGGGTGCAGTTCAGTCCAAACGGCTGATGAAAGTGTTTGGGTGTGGACGACCAGCAAAGTGTTGGCCAGTGCAACCACCGTCAATGATAGCCTATTAGCCAAGATTGTCAAAAAGAAATATATATATATATATATATATATATATATATATATATATATATATATATATATATATATATATATATATATATATATATATACAGTTATGCATAGACGTATATAGATATACCTAAATAGGTATCCTTATATATGTATCTTGATAGTTATTAAATGCTCTCTTTTTCTGTTAAATGAGGCTATATAATGTTTATTTAAATCTGTTACGTAAAGGGTTCATGCGTGAAGACCTGAGTCTTCTTTACAAACGTTAAAACTGTGATGTAAAGGGTCATGCGTGAAGACCTGAGTTTATTCTTAAAACGTTAAATCTGTTATGTGGATGGTTGGTAGTTAAAATCTGGAAGATAAAAAGAAAAAAAAAACCACGGTCAAAGTGTTGGCAACCAAACATTTTTGTATTAAGTCCATGAATAGGGATCCAAGTTTTATTTTACCATTATTTGAAACTGGAAAAAAAATATATGCGTGGGTTTTTCTTCATTGAACCGATGTTTTCTTTTTTTTGTTGCATCTCAAGTATATTAGTTTATGACTGCATTTTTTTTACCCATGGTCAAAAATCTGTCATACACATACTATTATTCTGCATGTAATTGTTTTTGGCCCCTAATAGAAATTTGCATAAATTGCTTACATATTATATTATGAATAAGAGGAATGAGATTTTTACTTGGAAATTTTGTAGGTCTATGTGATTTTTACAACAATCATTAGTTATTAATCAGACCGTGTACACTTCTTTTATGGAATGCATTTACTCTCACATATATATATATATATATATATATATATATATATATATATATATATATATATATATATATATATATATATATATATATATATATATATATATGTTCTACATGTATGTTATAGGCCTGTTCGTATGAAATTTTTTGTAATAATTGAACATGATGTTCTTAGTATACATTGCTCTTTGGTAGAAAAAAAAAAAACAACGACATGGTGCACAAACAGACCTGTAATTCCTGTGTGGGCTGCTTGAAATATATATATCACGTAGATTTGTGTTGTGACCATGTATGGCCCTGCTATACATTCATGCACGGGGCTAAGGAGCGGCGGTGCGTAGGCTGCAAATGGACCACATCTGTTGGGTGATCATATGACGTCGACACAGCATGTTCGGCTGATTGAAATCGTGAATCACCACGTTGGTGATGCTGGCCTATCCAGCATATAGCTGGATCAACAACCTGTTAATGTTGTTTCTGGTTGAATGTCAGAGTTGTGTTTGGAACTCCATGTGAATTTGCCAAATACCACAGCACCCGTGCATGGGTTTGGCAAAAGATTGCTTGACCTTGGTCTTTGTTTTTGGTTGCACCGTTGCAACGGATCCCGATGACCTGGTGGTCGTTGTACTCACGGGATGTGGTTAGTCATTTTCGCAACCCAATCGACCACTTTAACCAAGTGGAAGTGTGTACACCAGGTTTGGGCGACATTTGTGGCGAGGGCCACAATGGCACCGATAAGTCAAAATGTAAAGCGCATAAGGAGGGACAACAATGCTTGCCGCCGATATGTTGTTGTTCTAGGGTACAAAAGAGTACACCATAAATGTAAATTGTTGAACGTGGGTTTCGGGTCGAGCCGATCCCAAGGAAATTTCACTCATGGGTGGTGCGTATATCACCGAGACTATAAAAAAAAAAATCATACTATGTTTGTGAACCTCAAGGCGGGTTCAGGATTTTGAGAATCCTCTATGGTGCGATGACTCGCACAAGAAAATAATTGAGAAATCAAATATGAGATATTGAGGCTCTGGGTATACCTGAAAGAAGGTATATGTTACCGGACCCCTCGTAGTGTGATAGCTCGCACCTGGTTTTAAAGAAATGTTAAAAGTATACATAAATATTAAAAACCTTTGGGAGTCTGGGTACACCTGAAAGAAGGTGTATGTTACTGGATTCTTTGGGCTCTGGGTACACCTGAGAGAACGGTGTATGTTACTGGACCCATGATCTACCTTGGAGAGGGTCGGATACGATGTCGAATGCCTATGCGTACCCATAGGGTAATGGAAAAGATAAGCATAAAAAGTTTACATTGTTCTCGTAGATGTTTGTGAATAAATGTTGTAATCCTTGTAGTGGATCTTGTAAATGATAAAAACACATAGTGCATGTAAAAATGAACACACAACTGGTATTTTCTAGTTTCATAGCAAAGTAGAAAGCATGCCTATTTTAGTAGAATTTTCCTTCTTAGCAAGTTATATTGCCTGAAACTTTACAATTATGATATTTGCAAATATTGCACATATTTGTACACAGGACACTGAGCACAACATATAAATATAATACTTCTTACACAGACAGGGGAGTCTGACCCTTCTGCATTAAAATTTTTTCGGTAATGCATAGTTGGAGCATCGTGGCGTCGTATTTGAAAGTAGTCAAGAGATCTCAGTTTTTCAGTGTTTCCTGTTTAAACTCTGAATAGTTAGATTTGTATTTCCATTAATGAGATGTACTTAATGCTTTAATAAATGAATGAAATAATTTCAGTACCTCTCTGGCTTACCTGTAACTCGCCCGACGCTTGGACTTGTCACTTCCGCTATTTTAAAAAAAAAAAAAAAAATTTACTCCAAAATTTTTACTATAAAAAGTTGGGGCGTTACAGCTTTGGTATCAGAGCAGGACTGAAAAATCTGAGATCTTGGCTCTTCCTGCGATCGCGATGGCTCTGTAAGTATGTAGAAATGTTGTTTTCTTAATTTTGAGACAAAAATATATAATTGCATATTATATTTTCATGGATTTATCACTAAGGTTGTAACGACCTTTTTATTGCCCAAACAAATGGCTTGGGCAAACCGTTGCAATGATATTATGGAGATGCAACATAATCTAGCCGAAGTGGTAGGCCGGCAGGCTGCTGCAATGCAGCTGATGGGCGACAATTTACATCTTGTGACCCATTAGAGGATACATAGAAGATGAGTGTCACTTAATGTATGGTATAATTATTATTTTTTTGATGGGAAATATGGATGCGCTTGAGGGCGTAGCTTCCCAAGCTAGTTTTGTGACAACTCCTGCGAGAGTTGAAGTTCTGGACCGAAACTCAAAGACTGCTTGTGTATTTTACCATCTCAAAAATGATTGGTGAATCGTAACGAGTCTCAAAATTATTATCCCAATCACATTAGAAACGATGATTGTTTTGATAAGAGTCATGGGATTAGGCTCTAAGTTAATGTTTTTCCTTTTCCAACTTCGTTGGAGATGTTAGTGACCCTATCATTGATGAAGGGTACCTTCCCGAATAATCTTTCAGACAGAAGGCGAAAGCCTTGTCTGTGCTCGTTGAACTTTTGAGTTCCTCGTAGGAGGAGGTTGTAGATCCCCAGTTGTTCTTGGTGATGAGAACGTAAATGATGTTATATGCTTAGCAAATGGCTTCTGGGTTGCTGATGATGGCAATCGACTCCTGAGAGGGTCATAGTTGGGGACTACATAACATCAGACTTCTGGGTGTTATGGTTTTTGAAAGAGCATTGTGGGAATTCTTGTTTCCCAACCACAGTCAAAAGGGATTGTGGTGAGTTGTGTTGGCTCAGGTGGTGATTCCTGGTAATGCCAACATTGTCATTAGGGTGGTGATGCTCTAATGATGTCATTAGAGTGGTGATTCTCTAATGAGGGTTGTTGAAGTGGTAATTCTTCAACAATGTCGTTAGAGTGGTGATTCTCTAACGATACCGCTAGGGTGGTAATTCTCTAACAATGCCATTAGAGTGGTGATTCTCTAATGAAGGTTGTTGGAGTGGTGATTCTCCGACAATGCCGTTAGAATGGTGATTCTCTAACGATGCCGCTAGGGTGGTGATTCCCTAATGATGTCATTAGAGTGGTGATTCTCTAATGAAGGTTGTTGGAGTGGTGATTCTCCGGCAATGCCGTTAGAGTGGTGATTCTCTAACGATGCCGCTAGGGTGGTGATTCCCTAACGATGCCATTAGAGTGGTGATTCTCTAATGAAAGTTGTTGGAGTGGTGATTCTTCGGCAATGCCATTAGAGTGGTGATTCTCTAACGATGTCGTTAGGATGGTGATTCCCTAATGATGTTGTTGAAGTGGTGATTCTTCAACAATGACATTAGAGTAGTGATTCTCTAATGATGTCATTAGAATGATGATTCTCTAATGAAGTGGTGATTCTTCAACAATGCCGTTAGAACGATGATCTTCTAACGATGTTATTCGAGTGATGACTCTTTTTTTATGATATCAGAGTGGTAATTCTCCGGATAGTTTGTTAGAGCGGAAGTTCTCTAACGTGAGTCATATAGAATGGTGATTTTTTTGACAATAGTGGCCTTATGCAGTGTCGCTTGAGGTTGTTCGAAGAATATATGTATAGAATGAGTTATTGCACCAATAAATTTTATTGTGACACTGATTGAATTGCACATCGTGCATTTGAGAACTATGAAAGATTGCTAGGGATATTACTTAGCAAGCATAATTGGGTAACCTAACGATTAATGATTATTATGTTTTTTTTTCTGTCCTGATAGATGGCATGGAAGGCCAGGTGCAACGATATCATGGACACTGTGAACAACCTTGCCGAGGTTATGCAACAACAGGTGGTTGCAATGCAACAAGTGGGTGCGAACCTCCAACAGGTGGCCCAAGATAGGAAGAACATAGGGACAATCACTTACAAGCGCTTTATGTAAATGGATCCTCCTGCTTTTAAGGGCAAGACAAACCCTGAAGCTGCAGAGACATGGATACGCGAGATAGAACGTATTTTTCGTGTTCTGAATGTTCCAGAGGAACACAAGGTGAACTTTGGTACTTATCGTTTGAAGAACCACGCTGAGAAGTGGTGGGACACGATCTCTGCGGTCAAGTTCCAGAATGAAAAGGTTACTTGGGACGAGTTCGTTGAGGTTTTTAACTCTGCATATTTTCCTAAGCTTGAACGTAGTAAGAAGATGCAAGAATTTTTAGACCTACAACAAGGGGCAACAACACTGGCGGATTATATCACTAAGTTTCGTTGTCTAGAACGATATTGCCCAAATGTATACACAGTGGAAGAGGATCGAGCAATGAAGTTTGCTCGTGGATTGAAGCCAGCTTTGAGGAACAAGGTGTTCACCCGAGGGCCAAAATCACTCAATGAGGCCATCGAAGTAGCGACCCTATTGGAAGAAGACTGGGTCAAAGAGCAAAAGAATCAATGGAATAAACCCAAGCAACAGATCAAGGTGAGTACTAATGAGAAAAATCCTAATGAAAGGGAGTTCACACCACCTACAAAAAAGAAAATGCGGCAAGCAGGCTACCCGAACCGCCAACAACAAAGGAAATCGCAACAACCAAAGGTTCAACAAATTTGTCGACGGTGCAATGAGGATCATCCCTTTGGAGTTTGCCCTCTTTATAATGGCAAGTGTTTCAAATGTGAGCAACCAGGACATATTGCTAAGTTTTGCCCGAAGAAGTCTACTGAAAATTTAGTTTAAGCTGATTCGACTCCATTGAAAGAAAAGATGTGCCATTAACTAAGAAATACCATAACTTTTGTGTCGACTGATATTTGTAATTTCGCGGACGAAATCCTTTTTAAGGAGGGTAGAATGTAAAACCCATGAATTTTAAGGAATTTTCAATGAAATAAAAACGTGTGTTTATGGGAAATAATATGGTTTATGAAATATTCAATGTGATTTTGAGGCTTGCGGGCTAGTAGAGCGAACCCGGTAATGAATACTAGAAAGGGTACTTGGATCCGAACTTTAGCGAGATCCGATGATCTGACCCAGTTCACGAGGCCAAGTGGAGAAATCCGATGGTTTCGAGATAATAGCGTGAGATCCGAAGCACGTTTATGGTGAGAGAGTGCAAGTTTAGAACCAACGGGTGAAAAACCCACTTGAAAATGGAAGAAATCCATCAACAAGGTAAAACGTCCAAATATGACATAAAAAGAATTTTCTTGTAAAAGTAAACACCAAGTGATGGTGTGGTGTAGTGGTAGGGCACATGGTTGTTTAGAGTCACAACCCAAGTTCAAAACTCATGGTGCGCCCACGTAGAAATGAAAAACATTATTTTTTTATGAAATCTGGAACAAAACTTAAAGGGTTATATACAATTTAATTCACTCCCTTTGCAATGAAAAGCAACATAGTACAAGTGGTGGGGCTCATTACCCCTTAGGTTGGAGACCCCAATTCAAAACCCCCTGTGCATGGATTTTTCCTTTTTGCACAAGAAAAGTGATAATTTTTACTTTAGTGGAAAAAAATAAATAAAGAAGAGGGTAAAAACGTGGGATCTTCTTCATTCCACGTTTTCACATTTGTAGTGGAATCCCACCAATAAGGGAGAAGGGTACCACTAAAGCAACAAGTATAGGTGGTTGAGAAAAATTTTCTAAAGAGAAAGGGGGCGATTTTGGAAATTCCAAGCACCCACTAAAAAGGTGAGCTGGAAGTTGAGTTTTTGAAAAACCTAAACTCCCCTAAGAAGGGGGAATTAAATGAGAAAGTTATGATGGGGAGCCATACGAGACTACCCATCTCTCTCTCTCTCTCTCTCAACGTTTCCTATTCCTCCTTCTCTTCCATTGTGAGGGTCAACCTCCATTGCTGCTGGTAGTGTGAATCTCTATTGTTGTACGACTGGACTCCATTGGCATCGAAGTGGGCTCCAACGTGAAGAGGAAACCACCATTGTTGCCGGTCAAAGCTTCGAACGAGGTAAGGGGTGTTATGCTTATATGTTGTATTCCTTGTCGTGTGGTGCGATTATGAGGCTGGTGGTCGCCAAAACCCAATATGAAACCATACCCACCGTGGTTGGTTTATGAGTTCCCAACCAAGCACGGCTAAACGCGGGTTCTATATATATATATATATATATATATATATATATATATATATATATATATATATATATATATATATATATATATATATATATATATATATATATATATAACGAAAAAAATCATTAAGCGAAGAACTAGGTGACGAGGATAGGGTGCAGTTCAGTCCAAACGGCTGATGAAAGTGTTTGGGTGTGGACGACCAGCAAAGTGTTGGCCAGTGCAACCACCGTCAATGATAGCCTATTAGCCAAGATTGTCAAAAAGAAATATATATATATATATATATATATATATATATATATATATATATATATATATATATATATATACAGTTATGCATAGACGTATATAGATATACCTAAATAGGTATCCTTATATATGTATCTTGATAGTTATTAAATGCTCTCTTTTTCTGTTAAATGAGGCTATATAATGTTTATTTAAATCTGTTACGTAAAGGGTTCATGCGTGAAGACCTGAGTCTTCTTTACAAACGTTAAAACTGTGATGTAAAGGGTCATGCGTGAAGACCTGAGTTTATTCTTAAAACGTTAAATCTGTTATGTGGATGGTTGGTAGTTAAAATCTGGAAGATAAAAAGAAAAAAAAAACCACGGTCAAAGTGTTGGCAACCAAACATTTTTGTATTAAGTCCATGAATAGGGATCCACGTTTTATTTTACCATTATTTGAAACTGGAAAAAAAATATATGCGTGGGTTTTTCTTCATTGAACCGATGTTTTCTTTTTTTTGTTGCATCTCAAGTATATTAGTTTATGACTGCATTTTTTTTACCCATGGTCAAAAATCTGTCATACACGTACTATTATTCTGCATGTAATTGTTTTTGGCCCCTAATAGAAATTTGCATAAATTGCTTACATATTATATTATGAATAAGAGGAATGAGATTTTTACTTGGAAATTTTGTAGGTCTATGTGATTTTTACAACAATCATTAGTTATTAATCAGACCGTGTACACTTCTTTTATGGAATGCATTTACTCTCACATATATATATATATATATATATATGTTCTACATGTATGTTATAGGCCTGTTCGTATGAAATTTTTTGTAATAATTGAACATGATGTTCTTAGTATACATTGCTCTTTGGTAGAAAAAAAAAAAACAACGACATGGTGCACAAACAGACCTGTAATTCCTGTGTGGGCTGCTTAAAATATATATATCACGTAGATTTGTGTTGTGACCATGTATGGCCCTGCTATACATTCATGCACGGGGCTAAGGAGCGGCGGTGCGTAGGCTGCAAATGGACCACATCTGTTGGGTGATCATATGACGTCGACACAGCATGTTCGGCTGATTGAAATCGTGAATCACCACGTTGGTGATGCTGGCCTATCCAGCATATAGCTGGATCAACAACCTGTTAATGTTGTTTCTGGTTGAATGTCAGAGTTGTGTTTGGAACTCCATGTGAATTTGCCAAATACCACAGCACCCGTGCATGGGTTTGGCAAAAGATTGCTTGACCTTGGTCTTTGTTTTTGGTTGCACCGTTGCAACGGATCCCGATGACTTGGTGGTCGTTGTACTCACGGGATGTGGTTAGTCATTTTCGCAACCCAATCGACCACTTTAACCAAGTGGAAGTGTGTACACCAGGTTTGGGCGACATTTGTGGCGAGGGCCACAATGGCACCGATAAGTCAAAATGTAAAGCGCATAAGGAGGGACAACAATGCTTGCCGCCGATATGTTGTTGTTCTAGGGTACAAAAGAGTACACCATAAATGTAAATTGTTGAACGTGGGTTTCGGGTCGAGCCGATCCCAAGGAAATTTCACTCATGGGTGGTGCGTATATCACCGAGACTATAAAAAAAAAAAAGCATACTATGTGTGTGAACCTCAAGGCGGGTTCAGGATTTTGAGAATCCTCTATGGTGTGATGACTTGCACAAGAAAATAATTGAGAAATCAAATATGAGATATTGAGGCTCTGGGTATACCTGAAAGAAGGTATATGTTACCGGACCCCTCGTAGTGTGATAGCTCGCACCTGGTTTTAAAGAAATGTTAAAAGTATACATAAATATTAAAAACCTTTGGGAGTCTGGGTACACCTGAAAGAAGGTGTATGTTACTGGATTCTTTGGGCTCTGGGTACACCTGAGAGAACGGTGTATGTTACTGGACCCATGATCTACCTTGGAGAGGGTCGGATACGATGTCGAATGCCTATGCGTACCCATAGGGTAATGAAAAAGATAAGCATAAAAAGTTTATATTGTTCTCGTAGATGTTTGTGAATAAATGTTGTAATCCTTGTAGTGGATCTTGTAAATGATAAAAACACATAGTGCATGTAAAAATGAACACACACCTGGTATTTTCTAGTTTCATAGCAAAGTAGAAAGCATGCTTATTTTAGTAGAATTTTCCTTCTTAGCAAGTTATATTGCCTGAAACATTACAATTATGATATTTGCAAATATTGCACATATTTGTACACAGGACACTAAGCACAACATATAAATATAATACTTCTTACGCAGACAGAGGAGTCTGACCCTTCTGCATTAAAATTTTTCAGGTAATGCATAGTTGGAGCATCGTGGCGTCGTATTTGGAAGTAGTCAAGAGATCTCAGTTTTTCAGTGTTTCCTGTTTAAACTCTGAATAGTTAGATTTGTATTTCCATTAATGAGATGTACTTAATGCTTTAATAAATGAATGAAATGATTTCAGTACCTCTCTGGCTTACCTGTAACTCGCCCGACGCTTGGACTTGTCACTTCCGCTATTTTTAAAAAAAAAAAAAATTTACTCCAAAATTTTTACTATAAAAAGTTGGGGCGTTATAATGTGGACATCCTTGGTTCAAGTCAAAGACAAGAGAAAATGGTAGCACAAGGTCAAAAGAAGTATCATATAAGTCACTCTGCTACTTCTCTCTCACCCCTAGATTGCAACGGCTGTATATATCTTCGAGAACAGCTAAACACATGATATGACATGCAAATAAAGTTTGACATGATGAAGACAAGATCACACATCTTATTAACGTGGAAGCTTGGAGGCACTTTGATTGTACTCATCAGAACTTCACAATGGAAGTGAGAAATGTTAGGCTAGGTTTATATACAGATGGATTTAATCCATTTGGGGGTAGATCAACTCCATACTCGTGTTGGCCGGTATTTGTCACCCCATACAACCTTTCTCTAAGTTTGTGTATGAAGCGTCAAAATCTTTTCTTGTCTCTATTGATCCCTAGTCTGACTTATAGAGGCCAAAATCTTGATGTATATTTAAGGCCATTGATTGATGAATTGAAAATATTGTGGGATGATGGTGTTCTCATGTACGATGCCCACAAAAAAATAAAACTTCAATATGAAGGTTGTTGTTCTATGGACAATTAGTGAATTCCCTGCATATGATATGTTTTCTGGTTGGAGCACACAAGAGAGGTTGGCATGTCTGTACTGCATGGAGGATACAAAATCTTTTAGATTGACGCATGAAAGGAAGTCGTGCTGGTTTGATTGTCACTATCGATTTCTACCCAGCGACTATCTGTTCCGACGACAAAGGAATGTGTTTCGAGCAGGCACAACTGAAATGGAAGGTTCACCCACAAGGTTGTCTGACATAGAGATTTTAAGAAGATTGCGATACTTACCATGTGGACTGACAGATGCCCGTAGGCTGATGCCCTTCCTTGGATTTGGGAAGGATCATAATTGGACAAAGAAATCTATATTTTGAGAACTACCATATTGGCCGACCTTATTGATACGACATAATTTGAATGTCATGTATGTAGAGAAAAATGTGTTTGATAATGTGTTCAATACGGTACTGAATGTGAAAAGGAAAATGAAGGATAATTCGAAGGCCCGTATAGATTTAAAAGTAATATATAAAAGACTAGAATTAGAACTCAAAGAGTACAATGACAAAGTACTGAAACCAAAGGCAAGGTATGTGCGTGGACCAGATCAAGTAAAGCAGATATGTCAATGGTTGAGACAGTTGATATTTTCAGATGGATACGTCTCTAACATTGCTCAGGCTGTAAAGATAGACGAGGGACATTTATATAGGTTAAAGAGCCATGATTGTCATGTCATTATACAACGGTTGATACCCCTAGCATTCTATGATATGTTAGACAAACCTATATGCATGGTATTGTCCGAGTTGAGTAGATTTTTTAGAACATTATGCGCATCAGAAGTCATAGTATCTAAGGTAAAGAATCTCTAAGATTTTGTCGTCACTACTGTTTGTCAGCTAGTGAAGATTTTTCTACCAACATTTTTTGATGTTATGGAACATGTGATCATACATTTTTTATATGAACTAAGGGTTGGTGGTCCTGTGCAATATCGGTGGATGTACTCATTTGAAAGGTATATATTTTTTTATATTTTTCTTTTTAATGCTATTGAGAAATTTATTGTAATCCAAGATGTGTATTATTGACAGATGCATGTTTGACCTCAAAAAAATGATTCAAAATAAAGCAAGAGTAGAGGGCTCTATTTGTGAGGCGTACACTTTAGAAGAAATTTCAAATTTCTCATCTATGTACTTTGAACCTCAAATTCCAACACGTTATACATGCCCGCCTCGTAACGATGATGGAGAACAAGTAACTGTAACTGACAAATTATCGATATTTCAACCACTTGGGCATGCATTTGGCAGTTGCCGGTCAAGTCTCTTAAAAAATCGAGAGCAAGACGCAGCATAAATCTATATCTTTTTTAATTGCTCAGCAATCGACCCATACATCGAGTAAGTATACTTAATATGTAACACTAAGTTCTATACGTGCGTACATGGTTCGGTAATATAAGTCTTTGTTAATTGCAGACGATTTGATCTGGAGTTGCGAAGAAAACTTTCACATCTCATTGATGCAGAAGTAGAGAAAGAACGTGAAAATAAATTTGCGGCATGGTTGAAAGAGTTGGTAAGGATGATGGTGTACATTCTTTCTGTGTAAACAACAATAAGATACTTAATTGGTCATGATCACAGTCAATGTTTATGCTTGTAGGTCTGCCATGGTGATGTTAAAGATCAAGGAATATGTGATTTACAAAATGGTCCGACTAAAGATGTGCAATGTTACAACAGATACATCGTAAATGATTATCGATTCCATACAAAAGATGATGTAAACAAGTCAATGATGAATAGTGGCGTGTGTGTCAAGGGTAGTAGCTACGGTGAAAATGAACATGACTACTATGGTGTTATAGAAGAAATAATAGACTTGACTTACTTTAGCATAAATAATAGTGTAACTTTATTCAAGTGTCATTAGTTTGATCCCACATTAACAAGAGTTGACAAAGCCTCAGGCATTGTGGAGGTGAATCATAAATCAAGGTTTGGAACATATGAATCATTCATATTATCCTCACAAGCTCAACAAGTTTACTATACTTCATATCTGAGTACAAGAAAGTCAGATAGAAATGAATGGTGGGCAGTTTGTAAGGTGAAGTCTAAACTATACCCCGAGTATGGTCAGTTACAGGAAGACAAGATTGCTGAAGAGGGTGATTACTATCAATCAAATGATATGTATGACTTCTCTTATGGTCACGATGTCGCACATGATATGCATGTCATATCTCCATTGTTCGATGACACATGCATGAAAGAATGTGATCCAAATGATATACCAAGTGGATGCAGGCTAAATAAAGAAAAAGAAGAAGATGACGAAGAGGAGGAGGAAGAAGAAGAAGAATATGAAAGTCAAACAAGTGATGATGAAGCATTCTCAAGCTAGTGAAATACATCTTGTAATACATACCGCTATTTGATGTGAATGATTTGAATGTATTCAAATGTATTGCAATGATTTGAATGATTTAAAGGTATTGCAATGTTTGAATATATTGCATGAAGTTATTTTTTATTTGATTATGTATCTTCGATAGGTATAGAGTTACGATTTAAATGTATTATAACGTGTTTGAATTATTTGAATGTATTACAATATTTGAATGTCATGCATGAAGTTTTTTTCAATTTGATTATGTATCCATGAAGATATAGAGTTGTGTAACTGATCCAATTGTATTGCAAGTTAAGGATAAGTTATCCATGATTAGCAAGTGATGTCATATCTTATATTTTAATGTATTGCAATATTTGATGTGAATGATTTGAATGTATTGCAATGATTTGAATGATTTGAAAGTATTGCAATGTTTGAATGTATTGCATGACATTTTTTATTTGTTAGAATATGGTTCGTAGAGGTCACAGTCATCGAGTACCCAGTGGTAGCCAGTCTGAGCATTCATCTTCACGGGCTGCTTCGATAGGTATATCATTTAAATAATTATACAGTTGATTAGTTTAAATATGCATTACGTGAATTTCTAACTCATTGTTCTGTAGGTGATGTTTCGTCTACACATGACCCACCTACACCAGCTACTCATACACATCACGAGACAACGCCGGATGCAGGGTCTTCTCAGTGTGGCACACAATGAGTAATTCAAATAGTGTATATCGATAGTCGACCGTAAGTATTTCATTGTCACTTGTCCAATACTTATCTTATAAATAGTGTATATCAACAATCGATTGTTAATGTGTATCAATTCATGTGCAGTGAAGGGTTTTAGTAGCAAGAAGTAATACGAGAAATTAGAAAGTCACTACTGCATCATCTTTCAGGACTGGTAGCGCAATGGAAAGAGTACCTGACAAAGGTATTGGACAGATTAATGTCATCATTCATGGTATCCAATTGTTTATCATAACTAATGTGTTTCATATTTATATGTGCTAACTTTCTGAAAGTATTTATAGGTTTCCCATCGCTTCATGACTGCAAACGAGGAGAAAGATGCGAGGGTAGTCTGGCATAAGGTGGTTGTTAATCGATTTCCCGACATGCTGCACAATATGAAGATTGTAGCAAAAAAAGTAGTTGGTAGGATAGATGATCCACTGCAATAGAAGGGTCATGGGCCTTCTACTATCAGGAGAGATTATTAGGAGTGCATGTGCGATAAGTGGGCGAGCAATGAATTTTGAAACCGCTCAGCAAAGGTTGCACAAAACCGAGCGAAGATGCCCGATGTTCATCTACATACAGGTGGATCTAAGACTTTTGGGAGTCGCCAGAAGAAAATGATAACTCATCAATATATATATATATATATATATATATATATATATATATATATATATATATATATATATATATATATATTATCAAATTTGTAAATATTTCTGCATACTTATTAATTAATTTTTTTATCATTTAACATTGCAGGAAGTAGAAAAAGAAGACATTGTGCCCTACAAGGATGTGTTTGTTGAAACATATAAACATAAGAGCACGAGAGATTTTGTATCAGAGAAGGCGAGAGCGACATCGGTATGTATTTATTGTATTAATAAACATTATAATATACAAGTTATTATGAATTACGTTATCATAAACATTATAATTCTTAATTATTAATTCATATTCTAATCATTACTTTGTAGGAGTCATACGAGCAACAAATGGTACAACGATATGACGATGCCTCCACTCAGTATTCGCATTTTGATCGTGCATCATGGGTGACTGCAACCGGTGAACCCAAAAAGGGTCGTGTATTCGGGTTTAGGAGTAACATGAACACCACAACAGTCATTGCCTCCTGCGGTCATGGCTCTTAGAGTTCTCCCGCCAGCATCAACTCCCAATGTCTGATTGACCCTGTTATGTCTTAAGATGATGTCTGTCAGCGTCTTGAGGATAAAATGCAGTACTTTTTAAATGAAGTCATTCCCAACATTGTCCGTAATGAGTTGTGCAACTTTTTTCAGGACATGAGAAATTCATCTGCATTCAACATGAGCTCTGGTGCCCGTCAGGTATAAAGATTCATGTCATTTGTTTCATGTCGTTAGATTTCAAGCTAGTATATGTATGATTGAATACATATATGCATGATTGCCTCAATATAAATTTTTTTAACACCTTATAACACATATATGCATGATTGATTCACTATACAATTTTTATGACACCCTTATAACACATCTACGCATATGATTGAATCACTATGAAAGTTTTTTTACAACCTTACAACACATATATGCATGATTTAATCACTAAAAAAGTTTTTTGACAACCTTAGAATACATACAAGCATGCTTTCATCACTATGACAATCTTAGAACACATATGAGCCTGATATTAGCATATATGAAAGTTTTTTAATGCCTTATAATACATATATGCATGATTGAATCACTATAAAAAAATTTGACTGCTTTAGAACATGATACGCATGATTGAATCACATATAAAGTTTTTTGACTGCCTTAGAACACATATGAGCATGATTGAATCACTATAAAATCTTTTGACTGCTTTAGAATATGATACGCATGATTGAATCACATATAAAGTTTTTTGGCTGCCTTAGAATACATATGAGCATAATTGAATCACTATGAATATTTTTTTACTGCCTTATAACACATATGAGTATGATATTAGCATATATGAAAGTTTTTTGACTACCTTATAACACATATGCATGATTGAATCAATATGAAAATTGTTTGACAACCTTAAAACACATATATGCATGATTGAATCAATATGCAAGTTTTTTGACAACCTTAGAACACATATATGCAAGATTGAATCACTATGAAAGTTTTTTGACAACCTTAGAACACATACAAGCATGCATTCATCACTATGAAATTGTTTTATTTCCTTAGAACACACATATGCATGATTGAATTACTATAAAATTTTCCTTAGAACACATTTATCCATGATTGAATCAATATGCAAGTTTTTGACTGCTTTAGAACACATATGAGCATGATTGAATCACTATGAAAGTTTTTTTACAACATTAGAACACATATAAGCATGATTTCATCACTATGGAAGTTTTTTTACTGTCTTGCAACATATATATACATGATTGTGATACATAACACATTTATTTGACAGCCTTATAAACCATATATGCATGTGTGAATCACTATGCCATTCTTTGACAACCTTAGAACACATATATGCATGATTGAATCACTATAATTTTTTTTCAGTCTTAGAACACATATTTGAATTATGTTAATGTCCTTTAGTTTATTGCTAGTCTATGTGTCATTCGGCTATTTACTTTGTTGCATTAGATTAGGTGCATTGCATATAATTTATTTTATTATATTTTGTTTACAAATACCAACATTTTGGTTCTCTTGTAGGATGATCAGTGTAGAGGAGCTGATGGAGGCATGGAGGGAGGGGCAAATCAAGAAAATGAAGAGGATGATGCCCAAAATCTTGGCGAGGATTAGATTCGTTTGTTTAATTTGTTTGACATACTTGTAACTAATTATAACTTGGCAATGACTGTATTTGGTTGTTAAAGTTTGCTTAACTTAGAACTTGTATTAAATTTGTTTCACCTGTATATGTATTTTTTATGTGTACTTTTTTTTATAAGCAGGTTATATGAATTGTATAACGAGAAATTTTTCTCGAGTTTCAAAATATTTCAAAAAAAACTTTAAATTTTTTTTATTAAAAATTAGCGACGGATTAGCAACGGATATTATCCATCGCCAATTTGAAGCAGTCGTCAGTTTGTGATGAAATTTAAGTTGTCGTTAATGGTCGTCTCCAAATTGGCGACTGGCATTAGCGACGGATACATATCCCTTGTTAAATAGTAGTGACAGATTAAATTCCGTCGCATAACCAAACCAGTCTCTAATTAGCGATGAATTAGCGACGGACATGACTCGTCACTAATCCATCGCTACTTAGTAACGAATTGGCGACAGATAAATTCTGCCGCAGTTTAGCGACTAGGGTTATGCAATGGACGCTATCCATCGGCAAATCCGTCGCTAACGTATTTAGCGACGACTTAGCGATGGATAGCGTCTGTCGCTAATACGTATTTTTCTTGTAATGAAATCAATGAATATTTGTAAATTTAATATGCTACAAAGTTTAAACAAAATAAAAAGAAAAATTGGAGCGAGAATAGTTAATTTGTTTTCCATCTGCTAACACATATAATAGTTGATAGTTAATACCAAGAATTTAATAGTGGCCGTAACTAGGAGAGTGCATGGGAAACGTATAAAAAATAAGAAAAATGTGAAAGGCTGACAATTTTCCTTTTAATTTGAGTTTAATGGCTTTCTACGTGTCCTTTAGGGGGTGTTTGATTGCTTGTCAAAGATTGGACTGAATAGCAGAACATAACAGACAGAGGCAATTTTCTTGGATGGACTGAAACCAAACTGAGAATATGGATTTTTGTGAGCCCAGATGGATCATTTCCCGGTGAACAAAATTAAAATATAAATAAATTTGCCTTGGTTATAACAGTTGGCCTATTAGCTCAGTTGGTTAGAGCGTCGTGCTAATAACGCGAAGGTCGCAGGTTCGAAACCTGCATGGGCCATTTATCTTCCATTGGAGTTTTCTTTACCTTTTTCTTTTGGTGAAAACTATCTAAATTAATAAGTGTCATGCTTGCCTTATAAAAAAAAAGACTTTATCACTCATCAGATCAAGCCTATCCGGATTTCTGTAGCAATTGGATTCAGGACTGGGACCCACTCACACCCTTATTTCTGAGCTCCAGCACCAATCGAGAGGCGGGATCAGGTGCAATCACATTGTACAAATGCAATGTGCGGCTGCACCTGATCACCCTCCATCTTCTGTTGTAAGCCTGTTAGAGTGGGGGCCAACAGCAAATGGATGGTGATCAGGTGGAGCAGCACATTGCAATTGTGTTGCACCTGATCCCAACGCAATCCACTGGTCCCTTGTCTGTCAACGGTCTAGGCTGCCGCTTGCACGTTGCCACTTTAAAAGATCAGGTGCAACGTAATTGTACGTTTTTAGTGACAAAACCACAAAATATAACACATGTTCTGTCTGTTTTATAATAATTGTACTACTGTTTGTTTCAACTGAACAAGATCAAGAAGTTGTGCTACTTGTATTCAACATTTGATATTATTTTGATTTGTGTCATATCATATCTGACTATGAAAGTTTATCAAAAAAATGTGGTTTTTAGATCCAAATATGGACCTCACACTGAATCCAAGTACCAAGAAAATTGTTTAAATTTTAGGTACGAGAAAAATAAGAATTCATAAATTTTATATACAAATGTAAAAATCATAAATAAATCATAAAACCCTAAAATGCAAGAAAATAATTCATAAATAAACCAAGAAATCTTAAACTACAAGAAAAAATCAAAGAAACCATAAATAAACAATAAAATTAATTTTTAAAAACTCTAATTCAATCTCTAATCAAAGAAAATCAAAGAAAAACAACCCTAATCAAATACAATAAAAGCATTAATCAAATTAAGTATAAAAAACCCTAATTAATGAAATTTGATTCAAACCCCTAATCAAAGAAAAAAAGTATAATCAAATTAAATATAAAAAATCCTAATTAAAGATATTTGATTTAAATTCATAATCAAAGAAAAAAACCCTAAGAAAATTAAATGAAAATCCTAATAGAATTAAATAACAAAACCCTAATTAAAGATATTTGATTCAAAGCACTAATCAATAAAAATCAAAGAGAAAAACCACATCAACAAAAATTAAAGCAAAAAACTCTAACCAATAAAAAAACCCTAATGAAAAATCAAAGAAAAACAAAATCCCTAAATGAAGAGAGAGAGAAAGAGAAGAGGAAGAAAGAAGAAAAGAGAGAGAAGGCCTCACCACCGGCCTCGCTGCTCCGTCATTGCATGGAGAGAGAGACGGCATTTGATCGCCACGGCATCACGCGGGATGCACGATCAAACACCCCCTTAGTGTTTGCTTCAAGGACTGTCCTTTGAATTGCGTATGGAATCCATATTCCACAGACGAACGAGGAGAAAGGAATTTTTATGTCACTGAAGAATGCCTGCCTGAATTTTCTGTGGATTATGGATTCCATGGCTCCAAACATTCTCATCTCCACAGAGTCCAGTTTCAATTCCTTAAACTACATGTTCGGTATTTGTTCCCAAATACCGTTTCTATCTGCTTTTCTCGTTGTTCCAACTGCAACAGAAGCTCGTAACTTCAAATCACGATGGCATACCTCAGGATGCATTACAATCTATATCACAAAGACAGGAGATAGTAGTAGACACGAATGTGCAATCTTTTGAAAACTATGACATGAGGGCATGGATTTTTTTTATTTAATTAGTAAAAGATATATTTTTGATATTTAACATATTCAAAATATTATTAAACATCATGTAAAACTTACAAAATAATGTTCATATCGTAATGGTGTGTCCCATGTTTTGTCGTGTCCCCAGGCATGGGACCTTAAATGGCGTCTCTATGACAGACTGCAATCAGTTCAGGTGGCTTTGTACATAGGTGAGCCACATACAAGACGGCTTCAGCATCATGAACTTGAACCAGACCCAGCAGAACACACCATATGTTATGAACCAAAGTAGCTATCAGATATATAAATTCTTTTCCTATTCCATTCCCTGCTATATTTTATTATTTTTACAAACATTTGAATGATCATGCTTATAACTTTGGCCCCAAAGAGAGTGCAATCATGGCATATGCAGCTGTGCCTTCTTGAGCCAGAGGATTCATCAGTGGTGATCTATCTAGAAAAATGGCAAAGGATCCATGGCACTGCTTACACCGGAGGCTATGTAGTTGGGCACATGCGCTACAAGCAAGGCACCTCAGATGCATATTTTCTCTGATTAAAAACAAAAAAGAAGGGTGATTTGCATACATATATGAAGCTATCTCAGACAAAACCAAAATGGTTGAAAACAAGTGTGTACCTTGGAGTCCTGGACCATCAATAATCCATTGGAAAATCCCAATCTTCTCTTGCATTTCGGATAAAAAACTTCGAGCTCTAGATCGGTTCCAAGTGCCACGCCTTTGCGTTGATCGGATTTTGAATTCATTTTCATAGTCATTGTGATCAGCCTTTATCTTTTGATTACCCCAGAATCCCTGCATCAAGAAAGGATCACCTGAGGTTTCCTGCATCATACTTGTTCTGCTGAAATGACACAAGATGCAACCAAAGAACAAAGAACGAATTCCAGGTATATGCAAGTCGATTCGGGTATGTCTATTTCTCTTCCAGGCATGCAAGTGTAGATACTCTGCAATGCTCGTGGTGTATCTTTGGTTTGTGTCATATATAAATGGGTGATCACTCAGAAAATTGTTGATTCTCAACACAAAACACAGGAAATCAGTTTTCTTTAATTTTCTCTGTTGCTACAAGACGAAGCCAGTTTCACTGGAAATCAATTTTGACAAGCTGACACGATGATTTAGATCCACTATGCATTGCCCATAGTCAACAAGAATACAGACCTTGGTTAGTTTTTGTAAACGAGAAGCTGCACCTTCTTGCACTACAACGGTATCAGATGCAACTTCAAGCACATCCTCCACAAATAAGCAGTATGTGCTTACCTGGAATAAATGAGCATATTATGAACAAAATCAAGATGAATTTATCAATTCAGTTATGAAAATTGGAAATATCATACCAAACTAGCTGGAAGAATGGAAATGCCGAAGGAGTCAAGTTCAAGGGACTCGACTGTCCCAGAGTTAATGTTGAAAGTGTAGCCCCGCACCTTAAACCAAACAAAAATGGGCCCAGTTCCTAATTAAACAATGATGTTCAAAAGAATGTATGTGTTAAAAGTTAAAACACCGCATTGTCAGATGTATACAGGAAAAAGTGACCCACCTTCCCAATAGTGAGGCGGCCCTCTGTTATAATATTGTATCCAACCTAAACAACAGATATCATGGTTAGCTTATCATATAGTTGTATGTGGTGAAATATCAAATTATGAAAAAAATCAACTAGTTGGAATGATTGGGCCGTCAATAAGAAATCAAACAGATTTACCAATGTCTCCAAACCAATTAATCTAAGATCATTCTCCATTACACTCTCATCCTGGACGAGCACAACATCCCCTACCTGTGATGAATATGAGGAATTAGATATGCACATGAACTCTTCTAAAACCACAAACAGGAAATGTTCCACAGCAATGAACCATGCAATAGAAAAGGCCATGACAACATAGAACTGTCATTTTCAAGTTATCAGCAAACATATATGAAGTTCGCGTCAGGTTTTCAAGCAACTGCTTAATTGGTATTGCTGCATCTTATTGCTGATCGTTGTAATACTATTTGTTGAAAAAGAGCATAATCTCTCCCAGACTGCACCACGGCAGAGGGGATGTTTCTAAGAAAAGTACTGCCAGAATATAATTGTCAATTGCTACTTCACCAAGCATCTCTGCTTCTTCTCTTCATCGCTAATATCTAGTTCATCTGTGGCATCGCAATAACATCAATTTGATTCAACAAGGATTTTCCAATCAAATTTCCTGAACCCTTCCTAATCAAAGATCTAATTATTCTGAACCTCATCTACATTCTACAAATTGTCCTTTATAAGTACTCAAACCTTAATACCTCAACCAACCTACATTCATCGAAAATTCAAATCACAACCACTCATAGCCATAAATATTTCTGATATCTTGAAAAAAATGCAATATTTACAAGAAAACCAGATCAGCCAATATTAAAGGATATTGCAATATTTTCAAATTTTCAGAAAAATATATATCACAATATCATCATGATATTATCACAATATTAAAAAAGTCTTACTTTATATGTTTTTAGTATAGTTTTTTTCCTGCTTTTTGTTCATTTTACTTTAACAACTTTGTCCAATTGTTTCTTTATGTTTTCATAAAACAAAAATAATGCTAAAACATGCCTTAGCCTTTATATATCGCTAAAGTCCATAGCAGCAAACTGTTTGGTTGCTCCAAATAAAGCAAACTCCCATTAGCCTACCACATGTGGCTACCATGTGTATGAGATAAATACAACGAAAAACTATTTCTTAGTCACTGTATCATAGTTACAAAGATTAGATCCAGCAACTGATAATACAGTTAGGAAACAACAATCCATCATAGTGATTATTTTTCATTGTATAATATATATGCAATGCATGAATATGGTACTAGTCAAAAGAGATTGAAGACTTCTAGCAGTTTTCATCATGCCCTCTTATCAAAATATGATACTAGTCAAAAGAGATTGAAGACTTCTAGCAGTTTTCGTCATGCTTTCTCTTATCAGAAATTCACTTTTAAATGTTGATGACGCAATTGATATGGCATCTGAATGAGAAAATTAAACATTCCACAATAAGGCCAACATACCCGATATACATCCTTCAACAGAAACCTCTCCATTTCCCCTGATAACAAGCTTGGCCTCACCTCTACCACAAGCACCACCCACTGGATTAAAATTTTCAATAGCATGCTTAAGAATATATCTTTCATATCACTAATAAAACTGTATCATCAAATTGACAAAATATTATCATTACATTTTCTCCTAAACATGCAACAAACAAACGTTTTCATGAACATAGATTTTTTTTTATGTATCACACACACACACACACACATGCATGCACGTAAAACTTTTTATGAACATGGAGTTTTCCATGTATTAGATACACACACGCATACGTGCATGCGGACACATAGTTCATGCTGTGTCTGTTGGGTAAGCATGTGCATATCTTTGCTAAATATAGAATAGTTAATGGCACTCGTAATTCCTCTGGTTCCTTTGAATCAAAGAAAAAATTTAGCTCGTGACTTTATCTTGTCCTAAATTCTATCTACCACAACCAACATAGGGAGATGATGTTCTACTTAGATCAAGTTCCTGGTGGCCAAGTAAATCTCTTTAAAATGGCTCTTTCAGGGAATGAGGGTTACAGAAATTCAGTTTACACATAACAAAGAAATATAACCTGACGTTAATCATTTTCATTGTACATCTATTAGCCTCTGTTTGGGAGCCTTGAATCAAAGGTGTGTTGTGGTTTCCCAGTGCTCTCATGCACTCTGCGGGCAATGGTGTTGCCAAAACACTGCAATGGGAATGGAGTTGGCAGCCCCAACACCACATTTCAACACCATTCACAAGAGGATGTTTTTGGCAACTCCATCCTCAACACCACATTTTGGCAAAACCACATTTTAGCAACAAATGAAATGGTGTTTACATTCCAATGCAAAGCTCCCCAGCAAAGAGTTGTCTTCTTTCAGTAGCATCCACCGCGGATTCAAGAAAATCAAGTAGGCATTAATAGTGAGAGTTATTAGAAAGTAAAAACTAAGCTAGACTTACAGATTTGGTATCAACCCAAAGTTGGGAGACGAAACCCAAGCTCAAGGCAGATTGTATGCTAATAACTTGCTTTGCAAGGATGTTTGATCTCCTCAGTACTTGCCTGCCACTACGTGGACCAGGCTTAACCAAGTCCCCCATCTCTTCACCTTCCGCTTGTGCACCACTTATACTTTCTCCTCCAACTAAATCACCAGATTCTGCTTGTTCAAAACCATGTTTACCACTTTCACCATGCTGCATTTCTCTTATCAACTCTAGTAAATCGTGATCCACCAGTAGCTCATCTTCCTCAACTAATGTACTACAAATAATGGTGCTCGGTTCCTTTCCCAGCTGATCAATTGAACTACCATCAAAACTCTTTTCAGAAGCTAAACTCCCATCCTTACCTTCAGGCACCATTGAAGAAATTGATGTCCCATTCTTCATCGATGAATCCTTGAGAGAAGAACCTGTAGACTCCTCATTTCCGAGTACCAAGTTGAAATTTTCACCTTTTTTGCCACCATTGTTGAATCTCCGATCGAGGACAGTACCTAAGGAAGCATAGTTCTCGCTTTCGAGAACGCCATTATCATCATACTTGCCTCTTTTCAATCTGGAATAGGCAATTGAGTTTTCTGGCGAATTTCCTGCCTCCGATTCCACGCTTCTTCCGTTTCTATCGATCCCCATTGCATAATCCCCCCGCCTGAATCCCCCAAATTTGCAAAAACCCGATATTTGATTATAGGCATCGTTCTCGTTCCTTGATCGTACACACTGTAACCGCCGATTTCTTCCCAGACCTTCATGAATCAAATTCCCAAACGCATCGAAACCACCTAATCTCATCGATTCCCCGAAAAGTTTTCCATCACTACCGCCCAAACGCTTGTTATGCGGAACAACTTTCCCGGAGCCGTGATGCGAAACCCTAATCTCCCCAATTCCGCCCCCAAACGATCGACCGCATACACTCGCTCAACATGAATCTGCACCCACGAACCTTAATTTTCCTACGCCGAGCATCGACCTTGCCCGAATCACAACAATTCGCCAAGAACCCTAATTTCCAGGAATTCGCCTTCCCCGAAACCCCGTCTCCGATGATTTCCCCTCTAAAAAAACCTCTGGTTTGCCCTAATTTCCCGTTTCTGTGATCGGAAACAAACAGAGTGGACGAGCACGCCGCCGACGCCAGATCGGCCATCATCCCTAACACGAACGATCGATCGAATTCGCACTGCAATCGATGGGTTTACTCATTCTGCGAAACCGTAGAGAAGGTGGGACGAAGAGTTCTTCCGCTTAGCGGGATCCCGTTTGGTGGAATGGGATCTCAGGGAGTGGCGTTTGTGATTTCCCACTCAGAAGCAACTCGGTCTCGGTGGCATTTTGGCTGGTCGAGCGGCGTACGCTGCACCAGCTAACTTACCGAGAATTGGGAGGGAAGTTTGTTTCACCCCCAAAACAGTGGGAAAGTGGCTCATTTTCGTAAGTAAATGGGTTTTTTTTTTCATGGGGCTGAAACAAATGCCCACGAATAAATTAATAGCTAGCGGGGTCCATGTTTTTCCATAAGAAACGATTTCATATGAAAACGGTTCTCCCCATTTCCTCAATGGGGAAACAGTTTGCCACGGGCGAGAGCATTTTGCACAGTACGCACAGTTTAAAATTCAAATCCTGAGTACGGTTAATCTAATCCATTCTGACACATGGGTAGGTTTACACCGATGGCAGATCAAGTGAAATCTCTGAGGTACAACTTGTCAGTTTTGAGTCAAACAACAAAAGAAGGAAGGTAGATCAAGTGCATTGGTACACTAAGTGTTTGTTTGAAGGTTTGTAAACCAAATGAACAAAATAATGGAACAAGATGTTTTGTAACAGTTGTACCAAGTTAACGTTTGTTTCTGACTGTAGAAGAGGTTGTGCTCTTTGTGTTCTCGGCTGTAACACACATGAATAATGGGTCAGATAACTTTATTTTGGATCGCACAACTCAATCCATTCGACTATATGAGTGTTTCAGTGAAGAACTCAGTTAACATGCAAAATATAAGTTTTTAGCATGCTTAAATGCCAAAAACTATTTTTTTTTTTTATATTTACAGGGAGAAACCACCTCTACTATAAGAGACCTAGATGCATTGGCTTTGCCGATCATACTTATGATCGTTGTACTGGCAGCGTAAAACTCCATGAGCTTATCGATCGCCCTCAAGGAGTCGTCATGCTTCACTTTGCGCATGAGATGATGCCAATGAGATTTGAACCTAGACCACCTGCTTAGCCGCCTAGGTCCCATCCCCTTATGCCAAACCCCTTTGGAGCTTGGATGCCAAAAACTTCTACCACTCATTTTCAGCTGGCCACCAGCCTAAAAGTGGCCAAACTGATACCTCCTCTCCAGGGTGGGTACTTTTCAGCCAGTGGTAATCAGAAATGGGTGGTTTTTCTTTTTTGAAAAAATGGTTTGACAGGCCAACTACCCACCAGCCGATAAGAAAGATTAGTATGGTTAAAGAACGGAAAAAGCTTCTCACCTAAGAATCCAACCCTCGGACACCATGGGGCTGTCCATTCCACGGAAAATGGCTGACTCTTTTTTATTATTTTGTCTGACCAAAAACATAAAAACAAGGTTTTTGTCACCCAAAAACCTTTTAAGACCGGAGCTGTGATCCAAACTAGGGTCGGGTTGGGTTGGGACCTGTTTATTAAACGGGTCGGATGTGGCAAACACGAACACGACTTATTTATTAAACGGGTAACCCAACACGACACGGTTAACCCGTTTAATAAATGGGTCGGGTCAATGCGACACGATTACAAGACACGGCGACCAGTTTATTAAACGGGTTGGTGGGTGGGAGTTAAGGTTAGATAAGTTAATATATATATATATATATATATATATATATATATATATATATATATATATATATATATATATATATAAACAGGTCGACGGGTTGATAGGTTCTTGTAAACGGGTTGACCCGCCCGCTTAACCTGTTTATTAAACAGGTCAAGCGGGTTGGCATACCCCTAACACGTACACAACTCGTTTAATAAACGGGTTAGGCGGGTAAACCCGTTTACGACACAAACTTGTTTAAGCCAAACCCTAACCCGGATAAGAAGCGGCTTGGCGGGTCGGGTCAGATTTTGCCACCCCTAATCCAAACGGGTGAAACGTGATCGGCCATCTGTTATGGACCCTGACAGTTTGGCCATGACCCTTGCTGGAGTCCAATCTCCCCCATGTGCAGAAACCGCGTTGATGCAAGCGGTTGTACTTTATCATTATCCAATTGCCAACACCTCATTAACTAATTGTTCCCTCTTACTGACCAACTTGTGGGGCCCAAGTATCTTTAAGTAGACAGGCTGTCACTTAAAGCTGGTGGGCAATTAGTGGGCCACTTGGCACTGGGATATGATAACTAGAGATATGGGCATTTACAATATACTTTTTATACAAAATGTGGACTGGATTGACATGGTAAGAATCAACCAAGATCGTGTATTGTTTATAAAAAAATGTGATTTTTGAATGCTTGAATGTTTATGAAGATTACTAGCCATTGATTTTGAAGCCTTAAAAAAATCTTATTTATGCATTAATATCAGATGATTCAAGAGCAAGTTCTTATAAAACCAAGAATGTGGATCACATCTGTATGGTTAGATTCAAGAAAAAAGAACAAAAAAACCATGAAATTCAGCGTTCCTGCATTTAGTTCTCATATTTTCAGTTCTCATATTCTAGTCACTCCTATGAAAATATATGAGATATCGCCTTATCCCTTAATTTTATTTTAGGGACATTCTTGAAGATGTAAAAAATATAAGTGAGTTAAAATCAATGTTAAAATTGGTCTGAATTGGCCTATTCAGATCAAATTGGCTCAAAGACGATTTAGAAGGGGCTGATTCAATTTTAATTTGTCAAATATTTTATAAAGGGATTATATTTTTTTCAATATTTTTTTATTTTTTAATAACACATGTCATATGATAGTAAAAAGTTGATTGATTCAGCTCTATTCAATCTTTTTTTTTTTTTAAAGATACTAATTCACCTAGTGAACCCATTGTAACAACATTGGATAAAATTGCCTATTTCTTAGAATTATATGAATATGTTTGGATATGATTAAGCAACAAGAAATAAATTAATAAGTTGTGTCCTCAGATGTCACTTAAGGGGGCGTTTGCCTGCCAAGATGACAACTGCCCCAATACTTGCATTTCTGGATGCAAAAGTAGGATCTCGGGTCCGATCAAGGGATTCGTGTGTGGTTGGTAAGAGCTGTCAGTGCATGTCTCTTTGTGGGTCTGCCTAACCCTAGCTTGCCTTTCAAAAAAATAAATAAAAAGAGTCGGACCTCAGGTCGTTACCGCCCACGCTCTTTGCAAATGTGGGATGACTCCCTAGTAAGGGCGGTTTTGTCCTTCGGCGGCATTTGTCCCATGTATCAAATCCGGATTGGGTTAAGATCCATGCATTCTTGAACCCTATGTAAATTGGATATTACATTCAATGCTATTGTACACTTTAAGTGTGCCGCTGCACCTGATCACCCACCATCTGATGTTAGGCCCATAACTGATAGGCTGTATCCCAAAGACACAGAGTCCAACAATATGTGCAAAAAGTATGCAATCACATTGCACATGATCTGCCCTTGATAAAATCTGCTAAATATTAACAATGATTTGTTTATCATGTTGAACATAAATAGTGATTTTCTTATTAAAAATTAATGAATCTTCAACAGATTTTCATAAAAAAAAAACAGCCTAACAGAAAAATGATTATTAAAGATGAAAAAATCAAATTCTAAAAGGCCTTGGTTATTGATTTCTTTAATAAAATTGAATTAGTTTTGAGTTATTTGTTCAGAAAAAGGCGGAGATTCTTACTTTTTATTGTTTTACACTTCAAACCGGTATATAAGTTTGGTGGACTTTTGTAAATTAAAAATAAGTTATTTTGGGCAGTTTTTCATTAAGAATAGCATATACAAGAACAAGACGAGTTTTTGTTCTAGATGTTTCTTTCATTTATTTTTTAGTTTTTGTCCCAGGTATTCTAGACACCACTGGTACTGCTTCAGGAGGAGGGTGAACCACGGGACACCAAAAAAGTATCCCGCTGGACATGCGGAATGCCATGTTCCAAGTGTTCCGTATGGGCACGTAAAGCGTGGACAGCAGTGACCCGTGGACGCTGCTGTCCATGCAATCAAATGTAAAAGTTAATTTGATCAGTGGTTTAATATGTGGTGGTCTTTCTGTCAAATACACCCATTAAGTGGATAATTGTTATAATGGGCCGAGTTCCGGCCATGATTTTAGGCCCGGGCTCTTTAGGTACCGGGTTGAAATCCAGCCCATTATATAAGTGGGCTGGGCCTATCCCGGGCCAATGAGCATGAGTTATTTATTAAAAAATTTAATAATATAAAAAATGTATAAATTAACTTTTACATTTAATTTATTTTTTGTTAATTTTAAGAATAGGTAACTATTAATTTTAAGTTTTTTTATTTAATTCATTTTTTTGGTATTCTAAGAATTAATGTATTAATTTTATTAAAAAAATAAACTATAAATGGGTTTGGACTGAACCAGGTTGGACCGGACCCGACTCGACCTGCTTCACATTGGCCGGTTGAGCTAATGGGTTCTCTTCAAATCTGAGCCCATTAAGAGCTGGGCCAAAACCCGGCCAGTTAGTAAACGGGCCAGGCCGAGCCGGTATCAGGCTGACCCTATGCTCATCTCTAATCATAGGTGCAAGTTGTATAGACTCAATCTAACTACATAGATGTGCTCAAAATGATTTGTTTGCTAAGGGTCAAACCTTGGATTGTACTTTTGTGATGTTTAAAAAAGTGAGTTTTTGAGTGATGAAATTTTTGTACTTTGTGGGCCATTGATTTTATTACCCCTTTAAAATCCAAAAATTGAGAGTTTTTTCGTCGAAAAAACATGATACTAAATCGAGCATACTAATCATATCTAACTGTTCAGATCTATCATAAAATACTTCAAAACTATGGGGCAGAACTAAAAATAGAGCCTAATATGTTCAGATCTATCATAAAATAGAGCTAACATGGAGAGAAGGTGCTGACTCTTTCGTCCCAGGTTCGGCTGTAACCAGATGTGCAGGTGCCTTTAATTGGTGATCTCTGTATGGGCTTGGGTGCCGGTGACCTCACATAAGGGGCAAGCTGGCCCATTAAGTGACCCAGCACTTGGCCAGGGTTCCAACTCTTCGAAAAAAGTGAACAAAATAGTTGTTAGAAGGTCACCTGTTCACCGACCCCTCTTATGTCGAACCCAAGCGGCTTACGACAAGCCCATGATGGTCCACATTCCAGCTAGTCTACAGCTTCATCTTTGCTCTCTTGGGTTAGGCATGCCATGCAGGAGTGAGATCTAGAACAAATGGGTAAAAAAAAAATCCTTGAGGTCCTTGCCTGCCTACCCAGGAGTACATCCAACTTAGACATTGGGACCTATGGGTTTCAAACTTGTGACATCCAGTCAACTAACTTGGTGACCTTCACAAATTGCCATCACCAAATGAGCGCCGAGCTAGGGATGTAATTGCATAAACAAAAAAAAAAAGTATAAATTTCTTGGAAACTATCAAATAAAGACCCAAGTGTTAACATCCATCATCTTAGAAAAACATGATTTTTTCCTTAATTTCTGGAATTGTTTTTTGTAGATTAAAAAAATTATACTTATTTACCTTCATAAGAGAGAAATGTACTACTGTCATTTTGATTCAATTTAAGAGAGATTTAACTCAAGTTAATGGATTATGGTAAGAACATGCGTCTATTTCCTAGTTTGCGGAAAATATTAAGCACGTAATAAGGAGGCCCATTTTTTTATATTAGAAGCAAAAAGTTAGCCATGTAAATTATTTTTTATCAAAAAAAAAAAATGAGTGTCGCTATCCAAGGCTGCCCAGAACAGGAGAACCAAAACCTACTCAACAGAAAACCTCTTAAACCTACCCCACTAATTAACATTTATGGGTTTTCTGTGTTTTTTTTCAAAATTCTGACCTTACAGATGTGATCTATGGTGCGCCTGTTTTTTTTATAAGAATCTTGTAGCATTTGATTCCGATGCATAGATATGTTTTTATAAGGTTTCATAAATCAATGGCCTACAATTTTATAAATTTTTGAGGCTCTAAATACTATTTTTTTTATCCAAAATGCAAGTGTAGAATTTCTAGTAAATCAATCATTTCTGTAAAGTTAAAATTTCAAAAAAACACCAAAAATCTGAAAGCATGTTTTGTCAGAGCTGTGAACAGGGGTGGCAAAACTTGACATGACCCGCCTCTTAGGCGAGTTCGGGTTTGGAAAAAATGAACCCGTTTAATAAACGGGTCGATCGGCCGCCTAACCTGTTTATTAAACAGGTTGGGTTCGTGTTAGGGCTATGCCAACCCGCCTGACTCGTTTAATAAACGGGTTAGGTGGGTTCTGCCAACCCGCAAACCTGAGAACCCGTTTACCCGACCCAACCCATTTATTAAATGGGTTGGCAAGTGGTGTCGGGTTACCCATTTATTAAACGGGCCGGGTTTGTGTTTGTCACAGCGGACCCGTTTAATAAACGGGTCAGGTTCGGGTTGAGGTATGCTGACCTGCCAACCGGTGGGGTCTACCCGCCAACCCGACACTATTGGCACCCCTAGCTGTGAGCATATGTCATGCTGAGAGAAGAGATGGGACAAGACCTTCTTTTTCTTCTTCTTATTATTATTTTATAATTGCATTGCCACTAAACTTTATCACGATTGGGGCACTTAAGGCTGGACTGGATGATTGTGTCTTCAACTTAACCCGAAGTTTTACCTTTGCGGGAAGGCGGACCACTTAAGTGAACCACTACGAGGGTTATTTTAAATTATGAAAAATGCATCTAATCTTGTTTTGTTTAATTAACTAGGGTTCACCAAACGCAAGTAACTCTTTAAGTGCCAATTTTATTATACACTTAAGGCGCGAGTAAACATAATTTGTCAATGTTGAGCCCATTAACACATGTCATAAAAGGAAATGCGGGACAGGATCAAACTTCACTGGTGCATGGCTGTGTATGGTTTGGGAGGAGCTGTTAGTGCACGTGACCTTGTGTTGGGACGTTGCAAGTTCAAAACCCAATGGTACGTTGTTAACTGGTGGGTATGCTTAACCGTAGCTTGCCTATAAAAAAAAAATAAAGTTTTTTTTTTTAAAAATAATTAGTAACGTCGGTGAGGATAAAAGCCATTCCTAACGCTCGGTCACGTTACGTACAGTACAGAGGAGGAGCACCTGTCCCAAGTGATGCTTTGCTTCTTACAGGTTACAGCCTGTCCCGCATTATGAAAGGCCGAAACCCTCCCGGCAACGCGGAATCATACGAATCTTTTTCTCCTCGTCTTTCTCTCTTACCTTGAAGATCGATAGCCGTAATCCGACGCATTTTCCGGCGAAATTCTCTCATGCCCGGCGGATTTTACCGGAGAGTCCAAAGCCGCCTTCTTTCTGCTCCTCGCATGCTCTGGTTCTCAGGTACGCCTTGAATCTCCACCGTCCGTTTGTTGATCTAAGGGAAGGATCTTCGAGGGATGGCTTGAAGGAGCCAGAACGCTGGGGTTTTTCTCACGGGTTCTCACTCCGAGAGTGTGTTTCTCATCTCGTTGGTCTCGCCGTGTTTCCGGTGGTTTCTCCGTCCGGCGCGTGGGAAAACCATAGTTTTGTTGAGATCGGCGAGATCTTGCTCTTTTTCTTCTCCTCAAGGTGAGAGTGGAAGCTAGTCGCGGTCATTGAGGTCTCCATTTTGTTGTTTCTGTGATTCTCGGCCGTTTATTTTCTGGATTTTCTGTGGAATTTGTGATTTTTCTCTTGCGGATGTCCGCTTGTGAAGGAGGCTTCTCCATTTCCTAAAGTTAGCTTTAGATTAGCGGATTTAGAGGTAGAAATGAAGCGATCATCTTCTTCTCAACCGCTGATTCCCTTCACCATTCTCTGCTTCTTGCTGATTTCGTTCGTGGTACAGCCCACCTCTTCCTTTGTCCCTGTTGATAACATCCTTCTGAACTGTGGTGCGTCTTCTGATGCTAACGATGGTGACAACCGCCGGTGGACTGGAGATTCAAATTCGCTCTTCGCCCCTGCTAATTCAGCGAGTTCCTTCTCCGCCCAAGCTGCCAGTTCCGATCCTTCCCTCCCTTCCCAAATCCCTTATATGACGGCGAGGATCTTCAATTCTGCTGCAACCTACAATTTCCCTCTGTCCAATGGCCGCCATTTTGTCCGCCTCTACTTCTATCCTTCTTCCTACAACAATCTGAATGCTGACAATGCCGTCTTCTCTGTTCAAGCCGGACCTTACACTCTGCTGAAGAATTTCAGCGCTTCTATCACTGCTCTGGCCCTCACTCAGGCTTACATCGTCCGTGAATTCTTTATCACCGTCTCCACGGATTCTCTCAAACTTACATTTACCCCCTCAGGCAACATCACAAATTCCTATGCTTTTGTCAATGGCATTGAGATTGTCTCATCACCAGAACTTTTTGGCTCCGGCCCCTCCAATTCATCAGCCCTCGTTGGGTCACCCGATAACCGATACCCAATATATAGCTCCTCTGCTCTTCAAACGGTTGTTCGGTTAAATGTGGGTGGACAATACATCTCCCCTGTTGCAGACTCAAACCTCTCCCGAATCTGGTATGATGATACTCCTTATATCTATGGTGCTGGTGAAGGAGTCTCGTATCCTGCGGATCCTAATGTTACCGTTCGCTATCCACCATCAGTCCCTGACTACACTGCTCCAGCTGATGTATATCTGACTGCTCGCTCAATGGGACCTAATATGTCCGTGAATGTGAATTACAACCTCACTTGGTTGATTACAGTGGATAATGGATTCTTTTACCTGCTGAGGCTCCATTTTTGCGAGATTCAATCGGAGTTCTACAAAATCAATCAGAGGGTGTTTGATGTGTTTGTTAATAATCAAACAGCAATGTCCCAATTCGATGTAATTTCCTATGCAATGCAAGAGGTCACTTCTACTAGCTACACTGGTGTGCCTGTGTATCAAGACTATGCCCTATACGTACCTGGTGGAAATGGTGAACAGAGCGATCTATGGGTTGCACTTCATCCTTCTGTGGGATCTACAACGCAGTATCTTGATTCAATTCTTAATGGACTTGAGCTCTTCAAGGTTAATGATTCCTCTGGCAACCTTGCTGGACCCACTCCCAATTTGCCACCAGCTCAACCCCCACTGCCACCAACAAGCAATCCTTCTCAAGGCAAAAGTGGCGGTGCACAAGGCCCAGTTATTGGAGGAGTTGTGGGTGGCGTAGCGGTCATTCTTGTTGGAGCTTGCATCTGCTTTTTCTTGTGCAGGCGGTGGAGGCAGGCCAGGAAGCACAAAGGGAGCGACAGTGGCCCATCTGGGTGGCTACCTCTGTCACTCTACTCACATACTGGAAATGGCAAGTCGACCACGATGTCCACTACATCAACAAGCTCTGGCAAGACTGGTGCTACTGGCAGCTATACGTCTTCTCTTCCTGCCAATCTATGTCGGCATTTCACAATCTCGGAGATAATTGCAGCCACCAACAACTTTGATGAATCCCTCCTTTTGGGGGTTGGTGGCTTCGGCAAGGTCTACAAAGGTGATGTTGATAATGGTACAAAAGTTGCCATCAAAAGAGGGAACCCACTTTCAGAACAGGGAGTTAACGAATTCCAGACCGAGATTGAGATGCTCTCTAAACTCCGCCACCGCCATTTGGTCTCTCTGATTGGCTACTGTGAGGACAATTGTGAGATGATTTTGGTTTATGACTACATGGCTCATGGAACCCTGCGTGAACATCTCTACAAGACAAATAAACCACCCTTATCTTGGAGACAGAGGCTCGAGATCTGCATTGGTGCGTCACGCGGATTGCACTATCTTCACACTGGTGCCAAACACACTATCATACACAGAGATGTGAAGACCACCAACATACTTCTCGATGAGAAATGGGTTGCCAAGGTTTCTGATTTTGGGCTCTCAAAAACTGGCCCAGCCATGGATCACACACATGTGAGCACTGTCGTGAAGGGCAGCTTTGGTTATCTCGATCCAGAGTACTACCGCAGGCAGCAGCTTACTGATAAATCTGATGTCTACTCCTTAGGTGTCGTGTTGTTTGAGGTCCTCTGCGCACGCCCTGCTCTTAACCCAGCACTACCAAAGGAGCAGGTCAGCCTGGCTGAGTGGGCACTGCATTGTCAAAGGAAGGGCATACTGGAGCAGATCATCGATCCCTTCTTGAGAGGGAAAATCACACCGGAGTGTTTCCGCAAGTTTGCAGAAATAGCGGAGAAATGTGTGGCCGACCAGGGAGTAGACCGCCCATCCATGGGTGATGTGCTATGGAATCTGGAATTCGCTCTGCAGTTGCAAGAGACGGCCGAAGAGGCGAACAAGAAGGGAATGGGCGAAGGTTTTGTTGGTGATGCAGATGATGAAGCGTTGCAGTTCTCTGTGGTGGGTAAGCAAGTCGACGAAGTTGGTGGTTTGGATGGGCTAATCGACACACAGACTACTGGGGTGAGCTTAGGAGGGAGGAGCCTCACCAGCGAAGATTCAGATGGGTTGACACCAAGTGCTGTGTTTTCCCAACTGGTGAATCCAAAGGGCCGGTGAAGCCCTCTGCAGCAACCAAATATCTGGTCACCATGATCAATCACAGTAAGAAGTGTCATTTTGAATAGTAAGTTCTTTGCTTCTGATGCTTTGTAAGAAGTAATCGTAGATTTTTCATTGCTAATGTTGGTTTAATATTGAAACCACTAGCACCTTGCCTTGTGCGTCAGTGCATGTCTATTTTTTTTTTTGATGTTTTTATAATGAATATTGTACGGTTTATTCATTATCCAAGGATAGTATTGAAAAAAATCCTTTTGAGAGAGAGAGAGAATCTTAGCTACCTACCTTCCACTAATTTTTGCTGAGCTGTGCTCCTTGCACTGGACTCCAGTTTTATAGCCATTTTCTTTGTGATTTGTCAATTGACGCTTGGAATTGGTGGTTTTTGTTGGAAAAAATAGGGTGGGCCTACGTATGTTTAATCACACGTTACAGGCTCTCTAAGGTTGTAAAATCTCTTTTAAAAAAAAAGTTGGATCCAGATTTGACCTAGATCCGTAAAATCCCTGTGCTTTTCTATTTAAACATGGGGCCTCTTCTTTTATGAAAAGGCGCCCCCTGACGTTCTCTCTCTTTTCCCTATTACCTCTCGCTCTCTCCCCTCCCGTGTTTCTCTCCCTTCTTTCGGCTTCCTCTCAGGTGAGCCCTCTCTTTCTTTTCCTCTCCCCATCTCTCTTTCCCTCTTCTCTTCGTCTCCTTCTGTTTTCTCGGTTTGCAAGGAGGGGCACCGCCCCCTTCCTGTTCTCTCTAAGGTTGGGGGAGGGGCGCAACCCCCTCCCTCTGCGCTCTGAGTTGGGAAAGGGGTGTTGTCCCCCTCCCCGCTCCCTGTTTCGCCAAGGAGGGGCGTCACCCCTCACCCCCTCCTTGGTTCTCCTTTTTACAGAGGAGGGGCGACACCTCTCCCTATTTTCCTTTTTGTTAACAGGGAAGCGGTGTTGCCCCTACCCTGGTTCTCCTTTTTACGGAGGAGGGGTGATGCCCCTCCCTGTTTTCCCTTTGTTAATTGGGTTTTGGGGGGGGGGGTCGCCCCCTCCCTGGTTCCCTGTCTCTGTGGTCAGGGGAAAAGCGTAGCCCCCCCCCCTCTCTCATTTTGTAGGAGAGGAGCGTCGCCCCTCCCTGCATCCTGGTTTCAGCATAGGTGGGGTGCCGCCCCTCTCAGCTTCTTTGTAGCCAGGGAGGGGTGCTCCCTCCTTGCTCTCTCTCTCTCTCTCTCCATATATATATATATATATATATATATATATATATATATATATATATATATATATATATATATATATATATTTGGGTGGGGCCAGGCTCAGCCTGGCAACTGAGCCCAGCCCACCCCATCTCTCTCTGTCAGGGTTGGGGCCAAGCTCGGCCTGGGTGTCGAGCCCACCCCACTCCCCGTGTTGTCAGTCGGTGGGCAGGGGTGTGCCCCCTTCCTCTCTCTTCTCTGTCAGGTTGACGGGCATGGGCGCGACCCCTACCCCCTTCGTGTTCAGACTGGTCAGCGGGGAGGCACGCGGGCAGGGGTGTGTCCCCTGCCCCTTCTTCTTTCTGTCAGGTCGGGGGCAGGGACGCATGCCCCCTCCCTTTCTCTGTCAGTCTGTCGGGTAGGGGCATAACGCTATCCTTCGTTTCTTTTCATATTCGACCCCTTGTGCGGGTCTTTAATAAAGAAATGCTTTTTATGCATTACACACATCCCATCGGTGCAATAGATTCTATGCGCGCACCGAGTCACTCATCACCTACGCTTGAAAACGTTGGCTTAACCGACATTCTTCGAGGTAGGAGAAAGTTGCACAATAGACAATAAATGACAAATCTTAAAACTTGTGAATTAAACAATATATATATATATATATATATATATATATATATATATATATATATATATATATATATATATATATAATTCAAGGACTTAACTTTGCGATCCTTGTTCGCTTTTCTTTATGTCATTTACTTTGTCACTGCGTTATTATGTGCACAGGCTACTACTTACGCATTTAATTTAAGGACGCAATTTTGTAATCATTGTTTTATTTCTTTTATGTTATTTACTTTGTCGTTGCGGTTTAGTGCACAAGATACTGCTTACACATTTATTTAGCCGATATGTGATTTCGTACTTCGTGTACGGCTTACGCATGTATTTAGTCGATGTGCGATTTCATATTTCGTGTACTGCTTACACATTTATTTAGCTAAGGTACTGTTTCATACCTCGTGCATTGCTTATGCATTTTTTTTATGTCGGTGTGCGGTTTCGCACATCGAGTCTTTATAAATTATTGTCGCGTTGTAATGTGCACAGGTTTGCATTGTGACATATGTATTATTCTTACTTAAATGCGACTTCGTAGGACACATAAGAGAGTATCCTATCCTATTTGTTTCCCACTCGCTCTTTTTCAAAAGACATGGGTTTGCACATGGAGGCTAGAGTTTTAAAGAAAAGGGATTCCTTGCGAGAATTCAACTTTTTAAATATGTAGTTTTGCAAAGCAAATTTTTTACACTGAAGGGTTGCTAAATTGCAACTAAGTTTTCCCGAACCGACTCATTAAGGAGAAATGTTTTACAAGCTCAATTTGATATCCGTTATGACTTGGATATCCCCAGTTGTGAGTATGAAAATGTTTTGGGCAGTATCTGTATCCCTTTTATCGTAAGTAATATAGCAAGACATGCGCAACATGTTGATATTGCGATAAATGGATGAGAGATCCATGACGATCTCGTATCGTGCAAATTGCATAAGGTTGTATAAGTGGTTTTAAAGGATCAGATAATGTCAAACTAAATTAAATAGTTGCATCGTTTCTTTTATGAAACAATAGAGTTGGGGTTTCTTTTGAGAAACCAATGCCCCTCTCATCGTAGTTGTACTTTTAGACAGTCACGACATGTTAATACTACAATGATTGGATGAGAGGTTTGTTGTAAGCTAAAAGTGTGCGAATATCACATTGTTGAAATCACATAATGATGATGATCGCCTTCACAGGCAAGATGCTCGAACTGATTTGAAAGACTAGAGCATGTAGAATGGGTCGTCAGTTAAATAAAATTTGATGCACTCATTCGCCTCTTGTTTCCCTTAAGGGAGTGGATGAATTGGTAAAAAAAATCTGATGAACAAGTTGTTAACAACCACCTTTCGGGCAAATGATTTGGTGTCCTCAGTCATCGGAGTTAGGAGATGAGATTACTAGAGATTATCTTATGTGGTAGATTTTATGGACTTAGAAGTTGGATGCATCCGTTGGCATGTATGCTTTTGAAGAATTCTCTCTTGATCACCGAACATCCCTTTACGAGCAGACTCAGTTAGCTATCCGGGGTATCGAAAATACATAGCATAATAAACCCTCAGATTAGTTTCAGTTTTTTATGTGTTTCGTGCCTGCGCATACCCATATGACAGCTAATATCGAAACAAGGTTATCTTTTTCATATATCATGTATGAATTAACTGCATATGCTAGATTTATTTATATTACTCTTAAATTATGTATCATGTATGGATTAAATGCATATGCTAGAGTTGTTTTATATTATTTTTTTTGTGCACCTACTAGTTTTTTATGAAATTGACCTATCTTCTAGGTACAAGTGATGATCAGGTTTACGAGACAGATGATGGTGCGACTGAAAAATGGCTTCGAGATCTCACTGTTTCTGCTGGTATCCTATATCCTGGATATATCTTTTGGGTTTTGCATTTTGTATAAGGGTTTTCTTAGAAACTTTTATTTTGTATAAATTTGATATTTTTTTTAATGCATATGGTTTCTAAATGTTTTATGAAGATACAATTTATTGTGAAATTGAGGTTTTTCGTTAATGCACTCAATGTTGTTGACTTGTCTTTTTTTTTTTAAAAAAAAATCATTTTCACTGATTCACTAAAAAAAACTCTGAAAACAAAAGATTTACTAGTCTCTTTCAAGTTATTTTAAAGGTTTACAAGTTCAAAATTTTGAGACGTTACAAAGGTTAAGGCCCATATTACGTGATCTAATAACCTTGGGTTATTTGATACTTCATATGGTATGGTCTTGTTATGTGAAGAGACCTCATGTGTCTTTATTTATTAATTTTTAATTTTATGTTGAGTTGAATTGAAAATAGACCCTAAGGTGACGACAATTAAATTATAGTCCTTAAATCACATATAGTAGCTTTCTCTTTAGGTTCTCCATCATCAAGAGAAAATAATCTATGTCTCGTGAGGTTTAGAGAAAGGCAAGGCCATATATATCAGAGACCTATCGAAGCACCAATGGATTCAGATAGACTTCCGCATCAAGATTTGATTTATGTTTATATTCTTTTCAATGATTTATCTTGAACAAGTTTAAGATTTATTAAGTTTTTTGATGAAATTTTAAAACCCAACAGTTTTATCTTGAAAAGCTACCGTGGCTTCAAAAGTGTTGTCATCATTTTTGCCATTCTACGTGCTTTCGTTGGTTTAGTTTTGTTTAATTGGTATTACTTTTGTTGCCTACGCGCCCTCTTGTCAAACTTATAACCAGGCTGTATTCCTTGTTTTTACTTTTCTTTTATCAAGATCAGTCTTAACTCTCTCTCTCTCTCTCTCTCTATATATATATATATATATATATATACTTTCGGAAGAGGTAATTGATAAGGAAGGTGGAATGCTTACAAATAATCTTAAAACAGTATGTACAGCTCCACAAAAATATTGCCTTGGATTTTGACTTTTAACCCATGCGGACCGGATCATGCGGACAGGAACATGGGTCGGTTTGAATGTGCAATGTTTGTGGGATGCCCAGTTGGACTCCAGCCCGGTAGTCACGTGTTTCAAACGTTAATGATTTGGACAACTCACAAGGATGAGACATTCTAGGATTTGTCTATAAAGTCTGGCCTAATTATTTGTGAATGAAACTGTGGTTGACACCATTTTATTTTATGGAAGACCACTCATAGGGCACGTTTGAAAGCTAGAAAGATCTAAAAGTGATGCAAAATGTAAAATCTATACGGATTTTCTGGCCCTTCCAAACAAGAGACTTTTTCATTGATAGTGTTTTTGTAAAAATTATACTTTTAGATAAAGAAACATTTCTTCATGAGAGAATTTATTTTTACACACCACCATCTCACTACCACCACCACCACCCTCCTTTCACATTTTTTTCACTCTGTTTTTCTCATGCTACATAAACAAGTGAACTTTCTTTTGAAAAACTTTTCATATAAAAAATTCTCATAGGCAAGACTTTTTTTCCTATGAGAGTTTTTCTCTCTTCCAAACATGCCCATAGAAAAACAACCTGCATCATGAAAAGTACTTTCAACTAACCTACCTCCTAGTTAAGATCAAAATAGCTGTTAAGTGACATAATTAAGTGCTGTAGCTAATCAAATGACAGCATTGAATGGGACCCACAGTTGCAGAGTTCTGGCCCCACACGAAATGTTGTCATGTAATTGGTTGTTACTTAGTCATGGCACATAGCCGCTCCCTGGATCCTTGCTCACCTACCTCCAGCATCTGTTGGATAAGTGGTGAGAGCTGGCATCATGGGTCATACCAGAATTTTGCTAATCTCCCATCGCCAGTTTTCCCCATATCTGACTCCCTTCCAACCATGGGAAACCGTTGTACTAGGGTTTGTTTCCCATATTGATTCATCTCTCAAGTACTTTGGCTTCTACTAAGAGAGTCCAAGGGTTTCGGGTTTTGGTGATGACCTTCCTAGCTAATTTGGCAACCGCTGCACGGTTCACCTCTTCTAACAATCTGATAGCAAAACCAACATCTTCTCGCTGCTTGCATAATCGCCTTCCACCCTATCAGATGGTGTTTTTTCTGTTCTGAATCACACCAAAGATACTCCCTGACTATTACTTCCATTGCATTAATGATGCTTGCCGGCAGTTCGAAACAATTTAGCCAATAAGAGGGGATTGCAGCCAGTATACTGACCAGATCAAGGTAACACGACCAGCCATTGTGACTAGTTTCCCACTCCATGACCCAAGCTTTTTACGCAGTTTCATTACTAGCTGTTCGTACATGGATTTTCTGAGGCACCCCTTTAAACAGAGTCCCTATCGGGTGCAATATGATTGCACAAAAATGTGTGCATTAAGCACCCCATCACCCTCCATCAGGTCTTGGGTCCCACACCTGACAGGCCCTGTCCCCAAGATGGAGGGTGATCAGCTGCTTAATGCACAAATATTTGTGCAGTCATATTTCACCTGATCTTTTCACCTTTAAACAATGGAAGTCCCAGATAAGTGATAGGAAGGGACACTAACTGCCAGCCACTCAGATTGAATGAGATGCATTTTGTGTTGAGGTAAGTTGAAAGGAATGAATACTGTTTTTTCTATACTAATCAAGAGACCAGACGCCTTTTCAAATTTACTAATGATGGAGATGAAATTCGGAATGAAGTCTTTTAGAAAACCAGCATGCAGAGGAAACAAAGAACTTAAGGGAAAGCTAGGTTTCCATTGATGATTATACACACTAGATACATATATTTATATAAGAGAAAACTTAAAAAAGTCTACAAACAAGACTATTTTGAGATATGATAACGATCTTTATCTTTTGGAACTCTATCGTGGAATATTTTGGAACTCTAATATGACTAGAGTTCTTAACACTCCCCCTCAAACCTGTGCGTGGAGATTGCACGCACCGAGTTTGTCAAGAAGATGAATAAACGCTTCCTTTCCCAAGGCTTTGGTAAAAAGATCTGCCACTTGATCTTGGCTGCGAATGTAACAAGTCTGAATAATGCTTTGCACCAATTTTTCTTTCATAGTGTGACAATCAATGTCTATGTGTTTGGTGTGCTCATGGAATATAGGGTTTGTTGCAATGTGCATAGCCGCTTGATTATCACAAAATAATGTGACCAATTGTGAGTGTTCAACGCATAAGTTACTTAGTAATAGTTTAAGTCATATAATCTCACACACAACATTCGCCATGGCACGATACTATGACTCGACTGACGAACAAGAGATGGTAGCTTGCTTCTTGGTTTTCCAGGAGATAGGAGAAGGCCCTAAAAATATGTAATACCCTACTACAGAGCATTGCGTCTGAGGACATGCTGCCCAATCTGAATCGCAGAACGTCGTAAGGTGAAGTGGATTACTACTATGCAGCAAGATTCCTTGTCCAGGTTGTGACTTCAAATATCGAACTACTCATAGAGCGGCTTGTAAGTGTGGGAGTCTTAGTTGATGCATGAATCGGCTCAGGACATGTACTATAAATTGGATGTCTGGCCATGTAACATTCAAATATATCAATTGTCTGACTAACCCATGATAGAGACGAGGATCATAAACCGGGTCCCCTTGTTTTGAACTCAATCTGTGTTTTTGTTTCATAGGAAGGGAGACGGGTTTGGCACCTAGAAGGCCCATCTCAGTTATGATATCCAAGACATACTTCTGTTGGGATAAATAGATTTCTTTATCTGAACGAGCGACTTCAATACACTACAACAAAGCAGTAGATTAGCGACGACCACATTCCGTCGCTAATCCGTCGCTAACATGGTTAGCGACGGATTAGCGACAACGAGGCGACAGTATGCTTACGTCGCGAATATTTCGAGGCTAACTGGCGACGGAATTATTCCGTCGCTAATTGCGACGGAATAACGAGCGCTATATTCCATCGCCAATCCGCCGGTACTAAACGGCGACCACGGCTTGGCGACGGATTTACTTCCGTCGCTATGCCGTCGCTAGATTAATATGAATAGCGACGGATGGTTCCGTCGCTAATCCGTCGCAAACACGAAAAAAAATTAAAAAAAAATTATTTGAAAATTAATTACCGAGAACTGTACAATTTCTATTTCCTGTACAATTTATATTTCCTGTAAATAAAAAACAAACCACACAAAAAAATTCATATAACAAGAATCTACAACAATTAATCGTTCCACCTTAAAATTAAGAAGTTTAATTATTTACAATTCAACAATTACAATTAGGAAAAATAAAAAAAATAGAACTTCTTCAACACAGTCCTCTAATCATCGCCAAGATTTTGTGCGTCTTCTTGTTCATTGTCTTTATCTGTCCCTTCAGCTCCACTACCCTGATTATCGCTAGCAGCCTACACAAGAAAAGAACAGTCAGTATTGATAAACAAAATATAATGAAATAAATTACACACTATATGTGATTCTATCATGTGCTCATGTGTGATCTAAGGCAATAAAAAAACTCTATATGTGATTCTATCATGCTCATATGTGTGCTAAGGCAGTCAAAAAATCAAATATGTGATTATAGCATGTTCATATGTGTTCTAAGGCATCTAAAAAAACTCTATATGTGATTCTACCATGCTCAGATGTGCTTTAAGGCAGGCAAAAAACTATATATGTGATTCGATCATGCTCGTATGTGTGCTAAGGCAGTCAAAAATTGAATATGTGAATATAGCATGCTCATATGTGCTCTAAGGCAGTCAAAAATTGAATATGTGAATATAACATGCTCATATGTGCTCTAAGGCAGGCAAAGCAACTTTATATGTGATTATAGCATGCTCATATGTGCTCTAAGGCAGACAAAAAAACTTTATATGTGATTATAGCATGCTCATATGTGCTCTAATGCAATAAAAAAACTCTATATGTTATTATAGCATGCTCATATGTGCTCTAAGGCAGTCAAAAAACTGAATATGTGATTATATCTGAGAGGGACCGGGAATCGAAGTTCCCCTATCTTGAACAACGGCCTTGATCTCATTTCGGAGAAAGGGGGCGACGGTGTATTGAAAGTAGTTATTCAGTGATTCATTAATGATCTGACGTACATCATCACCGGAAAGAATAGTCGGCTGCTTGGAGCTTATGTCGGCGCAAGAAGTCGGTGAGCCGTAACTGGAAGAACCAATAACTGGTGAAGTGTTCATATTACTCCCAAACCCGAACACACGACCTTTTTTGGGTTCACCTGCTGCAGTCACCCATGCTGTAGGATCAAATGATGGATGCTGAGTAGCGTCATCGCCATATCGCTCTACCATCTGTTGCTCATATGCTTCCTACAAAATAATGTTTAAAGTATTCATTAATAATTAATGATAACATTATGATAACTTGCATATATATTGCAATGATTATTAATAGAATTAATACATACCGTTGTCGTTCTCGCCTTCTCTGATACGAAGACTCCCGTGGTCTTCCGTTTATGTGTTTCTACAAACACATCCTTATATAATACACTGCCTCCTTTTTCTGCTTCCTGCGAAGTTAAATGACAAAAGATTTAGTACACAAGTTTGCAACAATACTTATAAAATTAATATTATATATTGATGAGTTACCATTTTCTTTAGGTGGCTCCCAAATGTCTTAGATCCACCTGTGTGTAGATGGGCTTCGGGCATCTTCGATCGATTTTGTGCAGCCTTCGCAGAGCGATTTCTAAATGCATCTCCCGCCCACTTATCGCACATTTCATCCTAGTAATCTCTCCTGATAGTAATAGGACCATGGCCCTTCCACAGTAATGGATCATCTACTACGCCAGATGCTTTTTTTGCTGCAGTCTTCATAGTGTGCAGCATGTCTGCAAATCGATTGGCAGCCACCTTCTGCCACACCTTCCTTGCATCATTTTCTTCCACTGTAGTTGCGAAGCGATTCGAAGCCTACAAATATTTTCAGAAAGTTAGTAGACATTGCTTAAATAAATTAAATATGAAACACATTAACTATGAGGAACAACTGTATACCATGAATGAGGACCACAATCTGTCTAACACCTCCTTTGGGTACTCTTTCCATTGAGCAACTGGTCCTGGTAGATGTTGAAGAAGTGAATTCCTAATCTCCCGTACTACTTCTTGTGGCTCAAACCTCGTGCTGCACATGAATTGTTACACAGTAAATATCAATATAAAATATTTAAAAGATATGCAATAATTGAAAACAAAATACTTACGGTCGATTATCGATATACACTATTCGAATGAGTCTTCTTGTGCCAGCCTGAGAAGACCCTGTTTCCTGTGTTGGCTGTTGACTTGTGTGATCAACTGGTGTAGGTGGGTCGTGTACAGGCGCAACATCATCTGTAAAAAAATACATTAGAAATTCTCAGAATGTGCATTTGAACTAATCAAACATCTAATTAGTTATATGATATACCTATCACAGGAGCCCGTGAAGATGAAGGCTGAGCCTGGCTACTACTGGATGAGCGACCACTATAACCTCCACGAACCATATTCTAACAAATAACATATGTCATACAATACATTCAAATAATTCACATCAAGTATTACAATGCATTCAAGTCATTCACATCAAGCATTGCAATACATTCAAATAATTCAAATCATTGACATCAAGTATTGCACTAATTCAAATCATTCGTTAATTGCATAAATTATAATACATTCAGATAATTGAAATCATTCACATCAAGTATTACAATGCATTCGAATCATTCGTATCAAGTATTACAATACATTCAAATAAATTTTTTAATCATTCACACCAAGTATTGCAATACAACTCACATCAAGTATTACAATGCATTTAAATAGAGGTTTGTAGTATAAGATTTTGCTCACTAGCTTGAGAATTCTTCCTCGTCACTAGTTTGACTTTCTTCTTCTTCTTCTTCTTCTTCTTCTTCTTTTTCTTCATTGTTTGCCCATTCACTTGGTACATCATTTGGATCACATTCCTCTATGAATGTTTCATCGGCCAATGGAGATATGACATGCATATCATGCGCAACATCGTGACCATAAGCGAAGTCATAGACATCATCTGATTGATAGTAATCACTGTCTTCAGCTAACTCATCTTCCTGTAACTGATCATACTCGGGGTATAGTTTGGATTTCACCTTGCAAACTGCCCACCATTCATTTCTATCTGACTTTTTTATACTCGGATATGAAGTATAATAAACTTGTTGAGCTTGCGAGGCTAATATGCACTACAAGAAAATTGTTAATTAGCGACGAAAATTAGCGACGGATTTTTTCCGTCGCTACTTAGCGACAGATTAGCTAGAGATAGAATCTGTCGCTAATTCGCGATGGATTAGCGAGGAAACGACTTTTATCGCTAATCTGTCGCTACTTAGCGACGGATTCGCGACTGCATGTTTTTGTCGCTACTTTTTATTACAAGAACACCATTTTAGCGATGGATTTAGAGAGGGAACTCTGTCGTCGCTAATCCGTCGCTAATTAGCGACGGCGTAGCGACAGAATATATTCCGTCACTTTTTTGGTATTTTGGTTTAGCGACGGCTTAGCGACGGAAACATTCCATCGCTAAGCCGTCGCTAAATGTCGCGTAAATCCCTAATCCCATCCCTCTTTCTCTTTTCCCTGTTTCGCTGTATTGCTCCCTCCCGCCGCCCGTCGGCTCTCACCACCGTCCGGCCGCCGCCGCTCGCCAGCCGCCGCTCCCTGTCCACCGCTCGCCAGCTGCCGCTCCCCGTCAACCTCCCGCCACCGCCCGGCGACGCGCAGGTAATCTTCTTCTTCTTCTTCTTCTTCTTCTTCTTCACGTTGTACGCCCCTTCCCTGCCGGAAACGCAGGGGGTTTAACCCCCTGCCATGCTTTTCGGCAGGGGGGGTCGACCCCCTGCGTTTCCCGCAGGGGGTCGACCCCCCCTGCCGGAAACGCAGGGGGTTAAACCCCCTACCGGAAAGGCAGGGGGTTTAACCCCCTGCCGTAAAGGCACGGCAGGGGGTCAACCCCCCATGCCAGAACTGCCTTTCCGGCAAAGGGTTTAACCCCCTTCCCTGCCGGAAAGGCAGGGGGTTTAACCCCCTGCCGTGCTTTCCGGCAGGGGGGGTCGACCCCCTGCCGGAAACGCAGGGGGTCGACCCCCCTGCCGTAAAGGCACGGCAGGGGGTCAACCCCTCATGCCGAAACTGCCTTTCCGGCAGGGGGTTTAACCCCCTTCCCTGCCGGAAAGGCAGTTCCGGCATCTAGTTAGAGTAGTTCATAAATTTTTATCAATTTGTTAGTTTGTTAATGTCTACTGGTAGTTAGTTTTACTTCAATTTGTTTTCTTGAAATCTGGTTAGTTAGAGTATTTCAATCTATTAGTCTTTTATAATTATATTTTTCTTAGATAGATTGGTATTTAATGTTCTCACAATCAGTTAGTTAGATTAGGGCTATTTGAATTCTTTATGATAGTGGTAGTTAAACGGAGTTCACATCTTTTCTAGTAAACTAATTGATTGATTTACTATTCCTTTGCTAAGTAGTTCAGATTAGAAATTGTCTATGACTTTATGTTAGTCGACTGGTTCAACATGTTATAGCTGGTTTGTTAAATTAGCATCTTCTAGTTAGATTTGGCTTAACATATATACTATTTTTCTTTTCTCTTCTTTCAATTAGTTAGAGTTGTTTTAATTTGTTTTAATTTTTTTAGTTAGTGTTTCATCTTGTTTCATGATTAGTTAGTTTGTTACTTAATTTGTTTTGTTTTTGTGCAGATTTTTCAACGGAACCAACTCGTGCTCGGCCACCTGTGGTAAGTAAATGACAAAAACAATGCAAATCGGGTAAATACCCGTGGTGAGTAAGTGATGCAAACGTATCACATGTTATTTAATTTATTGAATGCAACACTTTATTGTTCACACACTCACTTAGTTGTTGATATCTAGGACTGCTTTGTTGGAGTTCGGAGATCATGCTGAGCATGATTTTAATGTAGGAATATGGAAGTGTTCTTATTTTTGGAGTACGGAGTCCATGCTAAGCATGATAGTAGTTAGTGAGATATTGAAGTGTGTTTGCTGCAGGTACATGTTTGCCATTTATTTGATATGAATGATTATGATGTATTGCAATGTTTGATGTAATTGTATCCATGCTTGCATATAGTTACTTTCAATTTGATTTTGACTTCCATGTGAAATTTTATAATAAAAGCATGTTTCAAATGATTGTATCGTGTCATTAATAGTTTGCACATGAAAATATTAAGTTATCAATGCATGCATCAAAATTCTTGTTATTGTTTGACATAGTATATTGCATGATAAATTTGTTTATTTTCTTCATTGTAGCATTCTGATTGTTTTTTTTTTTACTGTCTTAAATCACATCTGAGCATGATAGAATCACATATAGAGTTTTTCTAGATGCCTTAGAACACATATGAACATGCTATAATCACATATTCAAATTTTTTACTGCCTTAGCACACATATGAGCATGATAGAATCACACACACACACACACATATATATATAACTTTTTGTCTGCCTTAGAGCACATATGAGCATGATAGAATCACATATAAAGTTTTTTTGATTGCATTAGAACACATATGAGCATGCTATAATCACATATTTAGTTTTTTGACTGCTTAAGAACACATATGAGCATATTATAATCACATATTCAATTTTTTGACTGCCTTAGCACACATATGAGCATGCTATAATAACATATAGAGTTTTTTAACTGCCTTAGAACACATATGAACATGTTATATATCATTTATGATAGAATCACATATAAAATTTTTGGCTTTGCCTGCCTTAGAGCACATATGAGCATGCTATATTCACATATTCAATTTTTTTACTGCCTTAGCACACATACGAGCATGATCGAATCACATATATAGTTTTTTGCTTGCCTTAAAGCACATCTGAGCATGGTAGAATCACATATAGAGTTTTTTTAGATGCCTTAGAACACATATGAACATGCTATAATCACATATTCAATTTTTTGACTGCCTTAGCACACATATGAGCATGATAGAATCACATATAGAGTTTTTTTATTGCCTTAGATCACACATGAGCACATGATAGAATCACATATAGTGTGTAATTTATTTCATTATATTTTGTTTATCAATACTGACTGTTCTTTTCTTGTGTAGGCTGCTAGCGATAATCAGGGTAGTGGAGCTGAAGGGACAGATAAAGACAATGAACAAGAAGACGCACAAAATCTTGGCGATGATTAGAGGACTGTGTTGAAGAAGTTCTATTTTTTTTATTTTTCCTAAATGTAATTGTTGAATTGTAAATAATTAAACTTCTTAATTTTAAGGTGGAACGATTAATTATTGTAGATACTTGTTATATGAATTTTTTTGTGTGGTTTGTTTTTTATTTACAGGAAATATAAATTATACAGAAAATAGAAATTGTAGAGTTCTCGATAATTAATTTTTAAATAAATTTTTTTTGATTTTTTTTCGTGTTTGCGACGGATTAGCGACGGATGATTCCGTCGCTATTCATATTAATCTAGCGACGGCATAGCGACGGAACCATCCATCGCTATTCATATTAATCTAGCGACGGCATAGTGACGGAATTAAATCCGTCGCCAAGACGTGGTCGCCGTTTAGTACCGGCGGATTGGCGACGGAATATAGCGCTCGTTATTCCGTCGCAATTAGCGACGGACCGTCGCCAGTTAGCATCGAAATATTCGCGACGTAAGCATACTGTCGCCTCGTTGTCGCTAATCCGTCGCTAACTATGTTAGCGACGGAATGTGGTCGTCGCTAATCTACTGCTTTGTTGTAGTGATGAATGGTTCATATGTTCCAAACCTGGATTTATGATTCACCTCCACAATGCCTGAAGCTTTGTCGAGTCTTGTTGCAGTTGGATCAAACCAATGACACTTGAATATCGTAACCCTGTTATTCATGCCTAAGTAAGTCAACTCCATTATTTCCTCTATAACACCGTAGTAATCATGTTCATTTTCACCGTAGCTGCTATCCTTGACACACACGCCACTATTTATCGTTGATTTGTTTATACCGTAGTCTTTTGTATGGAATCGATAACCATTTACGATATACCCGTTGTAGCATTGCACAACTTTGGTCGGACCATTTTCTAAATCACATATTCCTTGATCTTTAACATCACCATTGCGAACCTACGCACAAACATAAACAATGATTGTGATCACGATCAATTAAGTAACTTAGTGTTGTTTATAAGTACAAAATTTATGTTAGCTTCTTTACCAACTGTTTCAACCACTCCACAAACTTAGTTTCACGTTCTTTTTGTACTTCTGCATCAGTGAGATGTGAAACTTCGTTTTGCAACTCCAGATCAAATCGTCTGCAAATCACAAATACTTATATTACCGAGCCATGTATCCACATATAGAACATAAAAGGATTTATAATTGAGTTGCATATACATATACTTACTCGATGTATGGGTCGATCGCTGAGCAATTAAAAAGAATATAGATGTGTGTTGCATCTTGCTCTCGATCTGTCAATAGCCTTGATCGGCAACTACCAAATGCATGCCCAAGTGGTTGAAATATCGACAGCTTGTCAGCTACAGTTACTTGTTCTCCATCATCGTTACAGGGCGGACATGTGTAACGTGTTGAAATATGAGGTTCGAAGTACATAGATGAGAAATTTGAAATCTCTTCTAAAGTGTACGCCTCACAAATAGAGCCTTCTACTCTTGCTTTATTACGAACCTTTTTTTTTAGGTCGAACATGCATCTGACAAGAATATACATTTCAAATTTTAAATATCTGTCATTAAAGAGACAAATATAAAAAAACATATACCTTTCAAATGGGTACATCCATCGATATTGCACAGGGCCACCAACCCTTAGTTCATATGGCAGATGTATGATCAAATGTTCCATAACATCGAAAAATGCTGGCGGAAATATCTTTTCTAACAGACAAACAGTGGTGATGACAGAGTCCTCGAGATTCTTTACATCTGATACAACGACCTCCGATGCGCACAATGTTATGAAAAATCCGCTCAACTCTGACAATACCCCCCATATAGGTTTGTCTAACAACCCATATGACAATCACGTGTATTAACATGTAAGCATGGATACAATCACATCAAACATTGTAATACATCGAAATAATTCATATCAAACAAATGTCAAACATGTACCTGCAGCAAACACACTTCAATATCCCACTAACTACTACCATGCATAGCATGGACTTCGTACTCCAAAAATAAGAACACTTCCATATTCATACATTAAAATCATGCTCAGCATGATCTCCGAACTCCAACAAAGCAGTCCTAGATATCAACAACTAAGTGAGTGTGTGAACAATAAAGTGTTACATTCAATAAATTAAATAACATGTGATGCGCTTGCATCACTTACTCACCACGGGTATTTACCCGATTTGCATTGTTTTTGTCACTTACTTACCACGGGTGGCGGGGCACAAGCGAGTTCCGTTGAGAAATCTGCAAAAAACACTGTGTTAAAATGAATATTGAAGCTAATTAGGGAAACACAAACACTTATGCAATGCAAAAAACAACTAAACTGTTGATGATATATCTAATGATGAAATGCGATGAAATAAAGTGAAAAAGAAGCATTGAACATCATGGAAAAAATGAATTAAGAAGAAGCAATTCACATGTGGAGGGATTGTGATTTCTACTTTGACATAGCAATTGATACCTTATCGCATAGGATTGGTTAATTACATAAATAAACCCAAATATGATCAGATCCAAACCCACAATCAATTATATCTCAGTTCGATATTGATGGCTTTACTAAAACCATGATTATTCTATTTTTCATTTGCCTAAACATAGATAAATACTAGGATTAAAAGATTCTTTATAAACTAGTAATTCTAAAAAATATTCACAAAATAATCAAACAAATGTTTTATTTTTCTAATCTAGTTTACGCATGCAACAAGAGTTTCTAAACTTGCTATTATTTTTGAAAAATAAAACTCATGCAATTCGTAGCAAAATGGCACTCCAGGGGGTAATAGGAAAATCAGAGACCCTTCTGCAATTTCTAGAAAGCAAAAAATGATTCTATGAAATAAATATCAAAATACAAGTTAGGAACTCTGTTTATATAATTTTTTAAGTTAATTAAAAAAGACTTAACCACCTTTTTTTGAAATTTCAGAAAGGTGCAGAACCTATAGGTCTCTGACAGAAAATAACAAGAATTAAGAGGACATGCTGGTATTAACAATAACTCAACCCTTCTCCCACAAACCCTAAACCCTCTTCCCTACTGCCCCTCTCTTTCCTCCTGTCAATCGCCCCACTCCGACGATCGATCTACACTGTCGGTGATCTGGCCTATGATCCTGCTATGGGGATGTTGTTCACCCGTGTTGCTTAAGGAGGACGATGGTGCCCTCTTTCTGGGTGTCCACTTTTTTGATTCAAATAGAGTCAATATGGATTGTTTAGGGGGCTCGATTCTGGTAGTACCGGGGACTGTGCACACCCTCGACTCATCGACAGTCACAGTGCATCTGCTGACAGTCTCTCCTCTCTCTTTTCTCTTTTGGGTTTATGGGGTTTTACTAGGTGCTTTTGGATTTTTGGTAAAGTCACAATCAAGGGGTTTGACCGCCTTTGACCGGTCGGAGGCGGCGATGGCTTGACGCCGGTCCCTCCACCTTTGATTATCCTATCTCTGATAACCCCTTTGAGACAATAGATTTGTTGCACCAAAAAACTGGTGATTTTTGCATAAATTTCACTCAAAATTCAAAGACATAAATATGAAAAAAAGAGTATATGCATAAATTTCATTCGAAACCTACATCAACCAAACCCCGAATTTCTCCCAATTTTCGTAATCATATGAAGTTCAAAAATAATGACCTAGAGGCTGCAGATGAGGAATCGGAGGAAGAAGAAGAAGAAGAAGATGCAAGTGATTACCTGCGCGTCGCCGGGCGGTGGCGGGAGGCTGACGGGGAGCGGCAGCTGGCGAGCGGTGGATGGCTGGCGAGCGGCGGCTGGCGAGCGGTGGACGGGGAGCGGCGGCGGCGGCCGGGCGGTGGCGAGAGCCGACGGGCGGCGGGAGGGAGAGGGCGGCGGGCGGGAGCAAGACAGTGAAACAGGAAAAAGAGAAAGAGGGATGGGATTAGGGATTTACGCGACATTTAGCGACGGCTTAGCAACGGAAAAATTCTGTCGCTAAGCCGTCGTAAATCAAAATACCAAAATACCAAAAAAGCGACGGAATATATTCTGTCGCTACGCCGTCGCAAATTAGCGACGGATTAGCGATGACAGAGTTCCCTCTCTAAATCCATCGCTAAAATGGTGTTCTTGTAATAAAAATTAGCGACAAAAAATTGCAGTCGCTAATCCGTCGCTAAGTAGCGACAGATTAGCGATAAAAGTTGTTTCCTCGCTAATCCGTCGTGAATTAGCGACAGATTCTATCTCTAGCTAATCTGTCGCTAATTAGCGACGAAAAAAATCCGTCGCAAATTTCTGTCGCTAATTAACAATTTTCTTGTAGTGATACCCAAAAAATACTTAAAAACTCCCAAATCTTTTATGTGAAATAATCATGAGAGATATAGTTTCAGATTATCAATTTCTCCTAGACTATTACCAACAATGACAAGGTCACCCACATAGATTAAAGCCACCATAAAAACATGACATTTTTTTATACGTATAGAGTGAATGGTCCGTGTGAGATTGCTTAAACTCAAAGCTTTCAAGAGCATTAGAAAGTTTGTGGTACTAGTTCCACGGTGACTGCTTCAGACCATAAAGAGATTTTTGTAATTTGCATATACGATTTTCCTCCTATTGGGCATATCCTGGAAGAATCTCCATATAAACATCCTTATGCAAGTCTCTATGTAGAAACGTGTTCTGAACATCCATCTGACAAAGTACCCAATTGCGAACAACCTCAATTGCGAGTAAGGTTCTTACTGTGACCATCTTCGCAACTAGGGCAAAGGTCTCATTGTAGTCAAGACCCTCTTGTTGTGAGTATCCTTTGGCGACCAATCGTGCCTTAAAAGATTCGAGTGACCTGTCAGACTTATGTTTCATTTTATACACCTACTTACAACCGATAGGTTTCACGTTATCAGGTAAAGTGGTGATAACCAAGTATTATTTTCTTGCAAAGCATGTATTTATGAGTGCATAGCATCCTGCCAAGCTTTATGTTGAACCGCTTCTTCAAAGGTATCATGTTCATGAGTAGAAGCTATAGAGATTAGAAAAAGAAGAGTGTTTACTTGATTTTTTTTTTAAAGAGACATACATTGACAATGGAAATCAGGTACTTCACTTAGAACCTTGTGTTGAAAATGTATTTGGACTTGGTGAAGAAATCAACGAGAAGTAGAAATCCTTTAACCACGTATTGGGTTTTCTTCGTCGGGATGATCTTCTAAGATCATTGTTGATGGAAGATATGGGTTCTGTGCCATTGGGGCTCACGACTTTTGATTGAGGCTCGATAGAGGGATTTGAAGTTTCATGGGTTGGTACTTTTGGAACTGAATCCTGTGACATGATAACGATTCCTTGATTTTTGGTATGATCTATGGGCTTAGGCAACACGACTACATCCTCCTTCTCTTCGATGGATTTATAAGAAAATATGTTTTCATGAAAAATCACATCTCTACTGGTAAAACTTTGATGATTTTCTAAATCATACACCTTATATGCCTTTTGTATTTCTGAATAGCCAAGAAAAGCACAACGTTGGGCTCTCGAGTCAAATTTGCTTTTATTTTGGCCAGTGACGGTTACATAACACAATGAACCAAAGACACATGAATATTTATAACTGAGATTCTTATTATATAGTTTTTTAAAAGGCATTTTCCTCCTCAAGTTTGGGTGTTGGTGTTCTATTAATAAGATAGGCAGCGGCTAGAACACACTCACCCCAAAAACATATGGGTAAATTTGATTGAAAGCGGAGAGCCCGGGCTACTTCAAGAAGATGATGATGTTTATGTTCAACTACCCCATTCTATTGGGGAGTGTAAACACAACTATATTGATGTATCACACCATTATCTTTGAAGAAGTCTTGGATCTCATGAGAAAAGAATTATGACCCATTATCGGTACCGAAAAAGGTGAACTTTGAATAGGGTTCCCATATATCAAAATGAATCATATCAAAAGCATTTTTTGTTTTAATCTCACTCAAAAGAAACTTTAATCTAGTTTGTTTAGCTTTATGATAGGTATCACAATAATGAGATTCATCAAAATCAAAGGCTAAATTCAATTGTGATTTTATTAACTTTATTCTTGAAGATGAAGGATGTCTGAGTCACCTATGCCATAATGCATGATCGGTTTTTGTAGTGAGTCAGGCTTGGATATTATCGTTTAGATGCAGGAAGTACAACCCATTTCTTTCTTTACCTTGCCCAATCATCATCTTCGACCTCATGTCCTGAATAACACAAGAATTGGGATAAAAGGTTATTGAGCAATTCAGAAATTTAGTTAATTGACTTATTGATAGAAAATTTATTTTGAAGGAAGGAATACAAAGAATATGATCCATACTAAACTGAGGAAGAGAAATTGAACCTTGATATGACATAGGAATATGTTTACCTTTGGGTAATGAAACATGTATATTGTATGGAACCAGATTATGAAAATCTAGAGTTTTGGTTCTCATATGTTGACTGGCACCAGAGTCGATTACCCAAACATGATTAGAGGAAACTCTGAGTAGATAAGTCATACCTGCAAAGTTAACTGACACAGGCTGATTTTTTACAAGTGACAAGATTTTTTGATACTCGTCCATAGTGAATGCAGGAGCAATATTACTTAACCCATCACCCTTACCAGTAACATTATGCATATCCATTGAAGTGACCTGGAGATCATTGCAAAAAGATGCAACAACATTATTGGGTTTAAAATTCGGGTCATATAGCTGATGGCCTGGAGGATAGCCTATCAGCTTGAAACATTTTTCTTTGAGGTGACTGACACCATTCTACACACGGGTTGGTTTTGTCGGCTACCTCTGAATTTCTGAAATCTGGTTGTCGGTTCTCATCTGACCCCATTTGATGGTTCTCGACTAAAGTTATTTCTGCAGGATACAGCTAGGGTCGTACTAGTCTGGTCATTGATCGACATCATGAACCTGGCTTCACGTTGTTTTTCTTCTTGAAGCACCAGTGTATATACCTTAATCACATTGGGCAAGGGTTCGAGTAAGAGGATCTTTCCTCTTATTGCATTATAGGAATCATTTAGTCCCATCAAGAATTGAATAACCCATTCCCTTTGTAACTGATCAAAAAATATTTTCATTGAGCCATATTTGCACATTGGCACTTGGGAGTATGAACTTAGTTTGTCCCATAGAGATTTGATTTTGATGAAATAAGTAGCAACTGACATGGTTTCTTGTTGTTGGCGACAAATAGATCTTTGGATCTGAAAGATCCGTGGTGCCAGACTTTGAGTGTACCTTTTCTGTAGCTCTTTTCACACCTCGTGAGCCGTGGTAGAGTAGATTACACTATTGACAATCTCTTTACTTACCGAATTCAAAATCTAGGATAATATCATGTTATTACATCGGACCCAAGATGGGTGATCGACTGTTCCTTCTTCAGGTTTGATGATAGAGCCATCAATAAAACCAAGTTTATTTTTTGCACTAAGAGCCATCATCATGGCTCTACTCCAAGTGCCATAGTTATCCTCAGTCAACTGTTGGGAGACCAGAACGTTGTTGGGGTTATTAGATTGATGAATGAAGAAAGGACTAGAAGCATTCTGACCTGATTCTGTCTTGAAAAACATATTTTGTGAACACCCTTCCTCTAGCGCCATTAACATAAAGAAAAAAACTCAGTTTTGGTAATGTCACTCCTCACGACAATGAGGCTTAAGCCACAAGAATAGCGAGCAGAGCAGGATGCACTGATGTTGGAACTGGATCGGCTTGAATACTCCCTACAGATCGGCTGGATGCGTAGATCTGGAAGAAACGTCCAAGGAATACGCAGAGGTGTAGTCTGCTCTGCAACATAAGCAGCACGACACCCCAACAGGAAACGTCTGAAGCTGCTGTTGAGATGAGTGCGGAAGCAGCAAATAATAAGCTGCACACAGCAGATATGCAGTGAGAGACGTCTGCACAAGAACCAGAGTTTCATGAAGGCAAAACCAAGTATGCAGATCTGAAGGACCCAAAGACAATGCTCCAAGGGAAGAGCCGAGGCAACCAATCGACTTGCAGCAGGGAAATCCTGCTATCCATGGATGACTCTTACACCGCTCTAGATGAAGATGATCTTGGTGTCACTGAGAAAAGCACCATCTGACAGAGAAGACTAGAAACTAATCAGATGTATAGCTGATCTAGTGCAGCAGTGCAGGAGAATCGAGATCTTTGCAGGGTCACCAAAAAAACTTGCAGAAAACTTGTTGCAAGATGCAAGGCCCAACAATGGTTGAGATGAAGGTGGATCAAACTTGGTTGCTCCGATACCATGAGAAACCAGCACTCAGAGGAAACAAAGAACTTAAGGGAAAGCTAGGTTTCCATTGATGATTTGATTATTATACACATGGTAGATACATGTATTTATATAAGAGAAAACTTAAAAAAATCTACACACAGGCGATTATCGATCTTTATCTTTTGGAACTCTATCGTGGAATATTTTGAAACTCTAATATGACTAGAGTTCTTAACAGTCTTGACAATCTTGTAGGACAAACAAATCATCATCCTCATAGAGAGAATGAGTCATGTGAAACCACATATGACAGTGGACTAATCATGCCTTCAGCTTTCACCAACCCGAGTACTCTAGCTAACCTCTCCATGGCCAGCAAAAAGAGGAATGGATATAGTGGATCTCCTTGCTGAATTCTCCAACTGCTCCAAAATTGGTTGTTTGGTTCTTCATTTATCAAAACAACAAACATGGGGTACTGACACATATCATGATTCTCTATCCACTTTTAAGGAAAGCCAAAAAAATCTTGAGTTTCAAAAAAACCTACCCGATTTTGAACATGATATATTTTTTATTACTAGATTGGAGTGAATCAACTAACTCGTGTGCTAAGAGCACACTATCTTGAATATTTCTCCATTTGAGAAATGTGTACTGGTTGTGGCTAACAACCCGTTCCAGAATCGGCCTCATCTTATTCACCATTATCTTAGCAAAGGTCTTGTGTATCAGCGGCTGTGGGATCCTGGAACTCGTGTATTATCAAATTCTCCTCTTTTAAACAGGTGCTCAAAATAAGAAACAACTTTCGTTTTGATCTCATCTACTGAGCTCGTGGAAAAACCATCCTCTTTGATCAAATACGTCAGGTTTCTTTTTATGATGCTCATGTTTACTAGTGCATGAAAGTTGGTCATGTGTTTGTCACTTTCAGCTAAGAATCGGCACCTGGATTCTTCTCTCCACAGAGACTCCTCCATTTTTTGCAACATCTGAAGCTCATCCTCAGCAGAAGCTCCCTAGCAATTTCAGTGACCTGACCTTCACCAACCAATTGCTATATGTTGTCCAGTTGATCTACTATTACCTTTCAGATTCAGGATGGGATGTGCCATGTTCAAGTTGTTTAACTAGCTTGAACATGGCACATTCCTGAACAATGCTGCAACATTCCTTTTTTTTTTTTAAAGGCAAGCTAGGGTTAGGCAGACCCCACCAGTTATTATTCAAAACTTACCACTAGGGTTTTGGACCTGCAACGTCCCACCACAGGGAGACTTGCACTGACAGCCCCTACCAACCACGCAGAGCACCGGGCCCGTTGGTACTGCCACATTCCTTTTTCTTCACTCAAAAACGTAAAAATTTAAAGGGAGCAGCTACTGATAATCTAGGATAGCTGTTGATAACAAGTCCATTATGATCAGAGATATAACTCTTGGGATGAGCTTTGCTGAGCAATTTGGAAATTTTATCAATCCATAATGCATTGACCAAAGCACGATCCAGCCTGCTAGCTCGAAATTGCTTTCCTACCTGACCGTTATACCAAGTGACCTGGGAGTCCGCATGTTTTTATCTCTGTAAGCCCACAACCGGAAATCATGGCAATGAAAGAGTCATTATCTGGGTGGTTCATCTGCGCTCACTTCCTGATATGGTCGTATTGCAGTCCCCTAGGGCTGGCTATCCATAGGGTGTACTTGGGATGTTGATCCAATATTTGCCAAGGGCCGTGTCTCAGTCCCAGTGTGGCCGATAATCCTCTCGAACCAATTAATGATCATCGCCTTAGTAAGTTATTGCCTTGCCAACTAGCTAATTAGGAATGCCTCATTGTGTTCTTATCATAGTCACAAATATAGGTTTGGTGATAAATCTTGGAAAAATCTCAGGAAAATATAGGGGCTTAAAAATATAAAAAAATAACAAAAAAAGTAAGAAAATATCATGTTTAGAAAAAAATACATGAATAATAAAAGAAATAAGTAAAAAATGTAAACGAAAGAAGAAAAACATTTTTAAAGCGTAAAATAAAAAAACAGAAAATATTTGATATTGTCCCAATATTATCCTGATATTATCATGATTTTATCGTGACATATATAAATTCTTGATATTTTGAAAATATTGTGATATTTTACCTTTAATATTGTTTTGACATTGTATCACGTTAATATCACGATATTTTCAAAACATCGGCGATATTTGTGACTATGGTTCATATATATATATATATATGCCTGACGCAATCACTGTTATATTTGCCCGGAATTATCATGATTTGGTTTAGGAATAGGACAATCTCCACATCCAATAGTGTTGGGTTCCACGAACACACCATCTGACTATTCAAAGAAGCTTCAAAATTACCTGCAACCTAGAATTGAAGGCAGCTTGGGGATCATGTCTATCGAGACCTTGGTTTCCAACAAAAAACCTATATCAATTCTTAGGGTACGTTTGGTTCCATCACATAGATTTACTTCCTCGTACACTTAAGTTTTTTGCGGTAAAAAGTACCCTTATGAGAAAGTGAATCTCACTTGCCTTTGCAAATGAGAGTCTCATTAGAAAGTGAGAACTCGAATATCATGAGACCATGAGATTTAGAAAGTGAATCTCATTTGCACAGTACCTCACAGGCAACCAAACATACCCTTAACCTACTAAGGGTTTCCGCTATAGCTTGTTGGTTATGATCAGTTAGGTTAGGGGCCAGTTCTCTTGAAGTAGGATTAGGAGGTGGTTGTGAAGGTGTTGAGTTGAAGACCCCATATCAAACCCTGCTGGCACACGAGTGTGTTCCTAGCTTTCAAAGGTGGGCCACTTAAGGTTGGGTGGTCGTGGAGCCCCACTTAGGGTTTTCTCTCGCTTCGACAATGATTTTTCGTCATAAAAAAACAAACTGTGAGTCTGGTGGTGTGCTTGACATTTGCCAGGAGGTCTAGACATTTGCCATTAGATCTGCCTGATATGACTTTTTAGTTGTGGTAAAGCTGAGCTTTATGAGCCGATCACGAGATGGCTCATTATTTGAAAAGATTGTTTTTAAATGTTTTTTTTTAAAGCTTGACAATATATAAAATTAATATATGTCTAATACATATATAAAATATATAATATGCAAATAGAGTCATGTACAAGCTGAATGGCTAGCTGCTTGTCTCGTTTCTTCGGTCTTAAGCCGTTAGGCGTGACCTGATTTTGATATGAAAATAGTTTCATGGCATTTAATATATAGTTGGACCTCACTTTTTGTTTCTTACAAGGGTGTTAGGTGAAAAAAAGGCCTCTTCATAGGAATGCAGTGTGAAACAAACATCCCTTAAAAAAAACTACGTTTTCATTCACGTGAAATTTCTATTTAACAATGTTCAAGAAACTTGTGGTTTATATAAGGGCTTGTTTGATGGCTTGTTCAAGATTGGACACAATGAATAAATAAAACAGACAAGACACACATTTTGTCTATTCTGTAACAATTGTACCAAGTTCATTGTTTGTTTCGACCGTACACGAAAGTTGTATTTCAAATATCGGTTGTTTGATTATAATGTGCGAAGAACTTGGACAAACATGGATAATGGGTCATAATACTTCGTTTTGGATTGTACGACCTGAATTGCCTACCATTATCCATGTGTTAACATATTTATTATGTATTTTAACCCTGAATATGGATCTAGAATTGAATCTAAATATAAAAAAATATAAAACTTATATAAAACAAATACAAAACAATAATTACAATATTATAATTGGTATCATATTGGATCTAATTATGAATGTATGTAAAAAATCATGGATTTTAAACCCGCATATGGATCTCGAACTGAATTCAAATATGAAAAAAATATAAAACTTATGTAAAACAAATATACAAACCATATTTTTGATATATAATTATTATAATTGGTATTATATTAGATTCAATTATTAAAGTATGGCAAAAATCTTAGATTTTTCTCTGAATATTGATCTTTAATTGGATCCAGATACCAAAACAATATAAAACTTATGTAAAACAAATACACAATCATTTTTTTAATATCTCAATGTTATAATTGGTATCATATTGGATCCAATTATGAACGTATGTCTAAAATCATGGATTTTTTTCTTGAATATGAATCTTCAATTGGATCCAAATACCAAAACAGTATAAAACTTATGTAAAACAAATACACAATAAATTTTTTGATATCTCAATGTTATACTTGGTATCATATTGGATCCAATTATGAACGTATATCTAAAAATCATAGATTTTTGCCCAGAATATAATTCAAAAATCAACCTGCTCATACAACCATTAATTAAAAAATGAACATCCTCATACACAAATTTATTTCATTCATTAAAAAATAAATTTGTTCATACATAAATTCATTTTATTCATTAAACAATGAACATGCTCATACATAAGTTAATTTCATTCATTAAAAAATAAACCAACTTATATATTCATTTATTTTATTCATTCAAAAATGAACTTACTCATATACAAATTCATTTCATTCATTAAAAAATGAACCTACTCATACATAAATTTATTTTATTCATTAAAAATAAATTTTCTATATATTCATTCATTTCATTTATTTGAAAATGAACATGCTCATACATAAAGTCATTTCATTTATTCAAAAATAAACTTGTTCATACATACATTCATTTCATTAGATCAAAAATAAACTTGCTCATACATAAATTCTTTTCATTCATTCAAAAATAAAAATGCCCATACATTCATTCATTAAAAAACAAATATGCTCATACATTCATTTATTTCATTCATTAAAAAATAAACTTGCTCATACATAAATTCACTTCATTCGTTCAAAAATAAACTTGCCCATTTGAAAATGAACTTGCTCATACATAAATTTATTTCATTTATTAAAAAAATAAACATGCTCATACATAAATTTATTTTGTTCATTCATTCAAAACGAATCGGCTCATACAATCATTCAATCCAAAATAAACATGTAAATACATACATTCATAGTATATATAAATTCAAAATGTTATTAATGAAGTACTATAAAAACAATGTGAGAGAGTATCATAGTATATCAACCACCCACCCTAGCCCCAAAAAAGTGTACACTTGTAAAGTTCTTGATTTATAAACTCAATTTTTAAGGTAATTTTTTTTTTAAATCAATGATAGAATTGAGAAATTAGGAATGATACACGCATAGTGTCAAACTCCAATCATTCAAGTAAATTTCATAAATTTAAAAATCATCATTCATTTATATTGAATTAAATAAAAATATTCATAAATGGTCCGATTTGAAACCAAAGAGCCAAACCCAAAGCCTATTGCCAAACCCCAAACCCCCATAGCATCCCAATGCAACTTTCAACCACAATCCACTCATACGAATTGCATAGTTGATGATGCATGAAATGCACATCATGTTAACAAGTTTTTTATGCATTTTGTAATGAGTTTAAGGTTTTAAACCCATGTTTAGATGCATTTTGATAGTAAGGGGTTGTGGTTCGAATTTTAGAGATATCAGAGTTAAAATGAGAGAGTTATGGCTATTTCAGTGTTCAGGCACGGATTTCGAGGAAGATCGGATCCATATCCTACCCAATTAGGCTATTTGGACCTTGAATCAACCTTTAGAAAGCCCAAAATTCAACCCACACGCATATCCATATCCATTTCAAAAAGTTTTGCAGAAAACCCCTCAGAAAGTGGCGCCTAGTAAAATATTTTTTTATAACCTTGTTTCTGAAATTCCAAACAGTATAAATATACTTTTTAGAAGAACCCTAGGGGTCTTTGGCACTGGGATTGGCACCTCTTGCTGTGATTCTAACTCCAGCCCTTTCCTACCTATCGTTCCATCACATTCTTTATTGAAGATTGGTTTATGCTTGGAATTCAAGCATATTTCTTTCTCCTGTTTCATCTTTATTCACTTCTTTATCTTCCTTGCTGCGTTTTCTCACCATATTCTGTATTTTTGTAGGTGTAGCAGAGGTGGAGACCATTAATCTTGTTTGAAAGTGTGCAACACCCCAACAAGATGAGCCGACCCTACCTCCATCCGGTTTTTTGAGCCCTCCGATTGCGAATCGGCACCCGTTCCATCTTCGATGGATCTCCAATGTGTTGCAACTGTGGAATTTCTGTTCGTGGTGATATTCCAGCATTCTCGAACCGTTCGGGATGTCAAACCAAGGCCATTGTCCGCTCTCTTCTTCCCCACGATCGTCGGATCGCCCTCGAGGTAGGTCTTTTCCTCTCTTTTCTTCTAGATAAATCCTAAAGCGTGTTTGCTTGTTTTTCGTGCTTTCTTTTCTGTGTGTTTGCTGGGTTTTTCGTGTTTCAACCTTAGTATAGAGTTCGTGCATAGACCATCACGCTAGATCTAGGTTTGGTGTTATTTTTAATTGTTTGAATTTTGAGTTTCCATTGTTTTTCACCCAAAAACGTGAAAATCGGTTAGATTCTCATCTAGCCGATTTCACAGTTTTGTCCAGCGTATTTTACTGTGTTATTGTTGCAGAAAAATGTGTTGCAAAAGTTATTTTTGATTTACCTTAGTCGTTGGGTCTGATTGTGTATCGTTTTGATTAAAAAGAAAAGAAAAATCGGCTAGATTAAGTCTTGCCGATCTTTGTGTTTTAAAAAGTGTAGAGTCTATAATTCTTTCTGTGGTTTTACTGTGTCATCTGCGTTTGTTCATCTGTTTTCAATGTCTTCCATCTTCATTTTAGGTGAGATTTGCTTTCTTAGGTGTCGTGTGGTTTGATTTTAAAATAAACATTGAATTAGAGTTACATTCTAGTATATGCGTGTGATTTGTAAGTGTGTTTTGCTGTTTGTTGGGTGTTTGCATAATCTCAAAAATTTGTGTTAGTTAATTTCGTTATCTTAGAATATTTATCAATTGTGCTTTGACGTTTTTCTGTTTTGGAGTTTTAATCATATTGAAAAAATAAATAAAAAATAAAAATAAAAAAAATTTGAGAGTTAGTCTTTTGTTTTTTAGTGTTGTTTAGCCGACGGTAGGTTTGATCTATATTTTAAATTTTCCAATAGCATAACGTGTTGATGCATGTTTAGTTAATTTAGAGATTGATTTGAAAATAGATTTAGTGTTTTTGATCTTCCATGTTTAGTGCATTAGGCTAGTCGTTTAGATCATTTGGTGCTTTATGTGTGTTATGATTTCCAGCATGTTAGCTATCTTACTTAGGTGGTCATTAGTATAAATATTTATTTTGAGTCAAGTATTAACTTAGATTTATCATTCTCGTAGTAAGGCTTGTTTACTTTTTGCAGTCATTTGTTGTTAGTGAAAATTTTGATTTTAGTAGCTTAGGTAGTCTTCTTCCCCAAGGTGGGGCGACAGCCATTAGAGCTCCACTTGAGCTCTGGACTACTTTTTGGTAGGTTTTTAGGATTTAGGTAAGTTAAGTTAGTTGTCTAGATTCATTGTATCAAGGGAATTAGTCAAAAACGTTTTTTGATTCTTTTGGTAAGTGAGATTATTTCAAATTCGTGTAAGGCAATTATTGACCTTTTTGCTCCAATCAAATGAAGTTTTAGAAGTTTTCTTCTCCAGCCAAGCGATCAAGGGTCTCAATTTTCAAAAGGGGAAATAAGTGGGGGTTTCAAAATTCATTTGCCATAAGTGTTCCACACGATTTTTGGAAGGGATTTAATTGGTAGAAAGGTTTTCTTTTTGGAAATCAAGGAAATCGTGTGGACCATTTAGGGCTGGACGGTTTCTTCTTTTGTAGTTTCCTAAAGTGTTTTTCAAGACCATTAAGGATAGAGCCTTCTATCCTCTATACGTTTTTGGAAACTACTCTGAATTTCAAATTCCTTTCTTAAAAGGTTTTCAAAGATTTGGGAAAGATATTTAAGATTGATTGTGTTTTTCTAAAGCAAGGTCAATTAGTGTAGACCCCATTTTGGGCTGGACGATTTTGGAGGCTCTCCACTTGCCAATTTCGAATTAAATTAATTATTAACTCCCTTGTTACTTAGTGTTAGTGATTTAGATAAATATTAGCATTAATTTTTAATTAAGTTTGCATTAACCTTAGGTCAATCACCTTAGTTAAGTGTATTAACCATATAGTAGTAATTAGGTTAGTCATTAGGAGATTTTAATTTGGTTTTAAATTAATTTTAGTTTTCTAAATTAGGTATTAGCTAAGGTAGTCAACCTAACCTAGTCGACCTATTTGACCCAATTAGGTGAACCGTGTATCTAGTCTTAGCCTAGTAGAGTCAACCGAGTCAACCTAGTGAACCCAACCCTAGTCCTATCCTAGACCCGCAGCCCCTTTGGTCTTTAGTGGCTTCATTCCATTTAGTTTTAATTCATATTAATTTTAGTATACCTAGTTTAGTTATTTACTTAATTGATCTAGTAGATTTTAGAAGTGTTTGTTTAAGGTGTATTTGCTCAATGTGTTTGATTTTATCAGTTCATTTAGTTAATGTGTAGTTAGTTGGTATTAACTACAGCTTCTAATTGATGTAATTAGGTTTGCATGTTTTATTACTGTAGTTGCATTTGAATTAGTAGTGAATTTAGCGTTATTCGTAATTTGCATAGTGCATTTCATTTTTATGTCATTTATCGTAATTATATTCATCATCTGCATATAACCTGTTATTCAGTACCATTTAGAGTTGTATTAGGGTTAGACTGCGTTTCTAGGGTTTAAAATAGACTTATAAAGTGAATAGTACATTGAAAGCAAAACCCGATTTTTGCCCTATCGCACTGTCATCATTTCATGTGCAAAAATTTTGAGTTTTCCAAATATTACTTTTCTATTCACTTTATAGGCATGTTAGCTGACTGCAGACCAAATTTCAAATTGATCCAAGTTGGTTTGGTCTGATTTTTAAGCGTTTTGCAAAAACTGCTTTTTCGAATTTGAAAATTTCGGGACCTGCGATATCCTGTTTTTTCCCAGTTTTGAAACGCTTATATCTGGAGTTCCAGATATCATTTTTTAATTCTGTAAAAACTGTTAGATTCTTGAATCTGTTAGTTACAGAATAGAATAAACTTCGGGAAAATCGAACCTCATTTGCCTTGTTAAACAGTAATTTTCTGAAGAGTTATCAGAAGTCTATTTTGCACTAGTTAGGGGCATATTGGTAATTTCATTCTTTTTGGCATTTTCGTACTGTTTCCAGTATTTTCTGCATTTTAGGTGCTGCATCTGCATCATACCGTATTGTGAGACTTAGGTTAATTAATTTTAGAGTTAGTTTGACATTTTATTTGATTATTTTATCGTATTTAGGCTTTGTTTTAGTAATTTCTTGAAAATTAGGTTTAGTTTCATTTCTAGCTTGATTCATTAGAATTAGTTACTAACTCTTTATTTTCCTATATTTTTAGGTTGAAAAGCATACTCATTTTTCAGGGTTTATTGTCCAATTGCGAAGATTGGATAATTGGCGAAAAGACAGAAATACCCTTGGCATGCAACAGAAGACTTATTTGCTTTTCCATTTCATTTTAGTGTTAATTTGTAATTGTTATTAACATTGTGATTGTAGACGGTTATCTGTGATTAATAAATTAATTTTTTGAGAAATATTTGAGTAATTCATGTTCCCTGTGGATTCGACCCGTACTTACCACTTCGTGGAAAGTCGGTTATTTACTTTTGGTTGACGATTTTCCAAAGCTTTTATTGAAAATTATTGTTTTAAAAATACCACTTCCTAAATATCAACCAAATTTTGGCGCCGTTGCCGGGGAACGATGCATTACTTATTTTATTTCTTAGATTTTGATTTATTAATCTGTTTTAGTTAATTAATTAGTTGTTTTTATTTTTCTAGTTAGTAGGATTAGTAAGTGAATATAGGATTAACATAGTTAGTAAATATAGGATTCACGTACTATTTTCTAGGATTCACTTTATATTCATTCTGCAAGGAGCGATTAGATAGGTGGGTTTTAGAAAAACTTAGTTTGTGATTTCCTGTATTTCTCTTTTCAGTATTTTAGAATAGTTTCCTTAGTTATTTCAGTTAATTAGTGAATTAGTTTGACATAGATAGTTTAGCATATTTGCTTATTAGTTGCTTTATTTGTGTTATTTATATTCGAGTACTTGTTTTAGTTTTAGTTTTAGTGTTAGGTCGTGTGCTTACATCTGGTTTTAGTACCAATGTATGCAGGGGAGACGAGGTCTAGGAACACCATTACATCCATTTATTGACAACCCAAAGAGGATTTAACACTCCCCTCGAAGTTCGACAACAATGGCTGACATGGATCCTCCACCTCCACCCCCAGTTCATCCACGTCCTCTGCGGGAATACTTCATTCCCACAGATTATGTTCAGGCATCCTATATTCGGAGACCCGATGTAGGAGTGCCTCACTACGAGATTAATGCCAGCATTATTCAGATGCTCCCATCCTTTTATGGCCTTAGTCACGAGGATCCCTACCGGCATTTAGATGAATTCCTCGAGATCTGTTCTACTGTAAAGATACAGAATTTCGGCGATGATGCTTTGAGGTTGACCCTATTCCCGTTTTCATTGAAGGACAAGGCCAAGTATTGGCTAAAGTCCTTAGATTCTGTAGAGATAGAGTCCTGGGATCAGTTGCAGCAGGAGTTTCTTCGGAAATACTTTCTCATTGGTCGTACGAACCAATATCGTAGAACCATCACTAGCTTTTCAGAGCTAGATGGTGAGCACTTTCATGAGACCTGGGAGAGAATGAAGGATCTTCTCAGGAAATGTCCCCATCATCAGGTGCCGAGATGGCAGCTGGTGCAGAGCTTTTATGATGGATTGTCTGACAGGAATCGTCAGATGATCAACTCTTCATGTGGGGGGACATTCATGTTGAAGAGCGAGGATGAAGCATGGAGGTTATTCGATACATTGGCCGAGAATTCACTCCACCATGCTTCGAGCTCTCATTCGGATAGAGCCACACCCAGCATTCAGAAGAAAGTTGGTGTTCTTGAGATTGGTCCATCTACTGCACTACAGTGCAAGGTAGACATGATTTCTCAGAAGCTGGACCAGCTTCTCTCAGAACCACCCACTACCCAGCAGGTGTGTACTCTGTGTGCCAGTCTGGCACATGATATTACTGAGTGCCCTTCGGCAACTCAATACCCTGAATTTGTTCAAGAACAAGTTAAGACAGCTCAGAGTTACGTTAGACCGCCGAACAACCCATTCTCATCTATATATAATCTGGGTTGGCGTAACCATCCCAAATTTTCATGGAAGAATCCACAGTCTTCCATGCAGATGCCTACGTCCTCTCAGCCAGCTCGATCACCATCTTTTTCTCAGACATTTTTGAGGCTGAGCTATTCTCAGCCTTCTCCTTCATTTTCTCCCCCGATTCAGCAAGACTCTGCACAACAAACATCTTTTGAGGAGAGACTTCTCCAGGCATTCCAAGAGGTGAAAACCTCTAATCAGAATGCCTTCGAGAAGTGTAGCCAGATCCTGAGCTCACATACGCAGTCCATTGCGAAGTTAGAATCACAAATGGGACAGTTAGCTGAGGCTATCAGTAGGAGACCCGAGGGTACTTTGCCGAGTCAGGCTGTCATGAACCCGAAGGGCAAGGACCAGATGACTGGAGGCATGTTTCATGCTGAGTCACAGCAGCAGGCCAAATCTGTTATGGCCCTGAGGAGTGGACCTGAGTATCACGTCAAGAGCAAAGAGAGAGAGGATAGAGGAGTCAGAGACCATTATTTTACCTTCGTCGGCTCAGCCATCATTATCATCCCCTTCCCCATTATCATCTTCTTCACCTTCATCATCATTATCATCCTCAGTTCAGAAGAAGGATAGGAGTGAGACTTCTCTCAAAGAGGAGGAACCACCCGCGTATATTCCCCCACCACCCTATCACAAAGCATTAGAGTCTCTCGGATTCATAAGGAAGCAGGGTGCGAAGATCCAGAACATGCTTGACATCTTCAAGCATGTGCATATCAACTTGCCTTTGCTAGATGCGATTCAGCAGGTGCCAGCGTATGCCAAATTCCTGAAGGAGCTATGTACACAGAAGAGGAAATCCAGAGAGAGAATTTCTAACAGGGTCCATCTGACTGAGCAGGTGAGTTCAGTACTTCAGCATCAGACGCCACCAAAGCTCAAGGACCCTGGAGCCCCCATCATTGCTTGTACAATAGGGAACATCTGGATAGAACGTGCATTGCTCGATCTTGGAGCAAGCGTGAACATTCTGCCCGGGTATTTCTTTGATTCTTTTGGGCTAGGTTAGATGAGATCGACTCCTATTACACTTCAGCTGGCAGATCATTCTGTCAAGGTACTGAGAGGTGTCTTGGAGGACGTGCTCGTTAAAGTAGATGATTTTTATTTCCCCGTCGATTTCATTATCCTCGATATGAAAGGAGTAGACAACCAGCACCAAACTTCGATCATTTTGGGCAGACCATTCTTGGCGACTGCCAATGCGTGCATCAACTGTAGGACCAGAGCCATGGATCTCTCATTCGGCAATAGGAAGGTCAAGCTGAATATTTCCAATGCCGCTATGGGACCAGCAGGAGACATGGACTGCTTCCATGTAGATATTGCACAGGAGTTAGTGGAGGAGCAGCCCGAGTTGTACATTACTGAGGATCCGTTAGATTTGTATCATATAGAGAAGAGTAGTTGTACAGTTAGTGTAGATGTGTTTAGGGTGTCGTCAGAGTTCCCACCTTGGAGAGCTATCATTGAGCCTCTCCCACCACTTGCAGAGTCCCTCGCCAAATCTTCGATCGAGTCACCTCCGAAACTCGAGTTGAAACCCTTACCAGATTCACTCAAGTATGCATATCTCGGAGATGATAAGACTCTGCCTGTGATCATCTCGTTCTTGCTCACTGAGGAGCAGGAGCAGAGATTGTTGATTATTCTACGAGAGCACAAGGCAGCGATTGGATGGGGAGTTGCTGATCTAAAGGGGATTGATCATTCGTTCTGCATGCATAGAATTTATTGCGATGAAGAAGTCAAGCCGGTGAGAAATATGCAGAGAAGGCTAAATCCCAATATGAAGGAAGTGGTGAAGAATGAGGTGGTGAAGTGGTTGGATGCCGGAATTATCTACCCTATTTCTGATAGTCAGTGGGTCAGTCTGATTCAGGTTGTGCCGAAGAAGTCAGGACTCACTGTTGTGGAGAACGAGAAGGGTGAGAGAATTCCGATGAGGACCACTACAGGATGGCGAGTCTGCATCGATTATAGGAAGCTGAACGTGGCAACTAGGAAAGATCATTTCTCATTGTCATTCATTGATCAGATCTTAGAGAGACTCGCAGGACAAAGCTACTATTATTTTCTAGATGGATATTCAGGATATAATCAGGTAGCTGTCCATCCTGACGACCAGGAGAAGACGACATTTACGTGTCCTTATGGCACCTTTGCGTTCAGACGTATGCCGTTTGGGCTCTGCAATGCCCCAGCCACTTTTCAGAGGTGCATGCTTGCTATCTTCTCAGACATGATAGATGATGTGATGGAGGTTTTCATAGACGACTTTTCAGTGTATGGCTCTTCATTTGAAAATTGCCTCCAAAAACTCACTCGAGTACTGAGTAGGTGTGCAGAGACAAATCTTGTCCTGAGTTGCGAAAAGAGCCATTTTATGTTCCAGGAGGGGATTGTGATTGGACACATTGTGTCCAAGCGAGGCATTGAGGTTGACAGAGCGAAGATGGAATTTATTTGGCGGTTGACTCCACCCACCTCTGTGAGGCAGATTAGGTCATTTTTAGGGCATGCAGGTTTTTATAGGCGGTTCATAAAAGATTTCAGCAAAATCTCTCGACCGCTTTGCACTTTATTGAAGAAGGACCAGCCCTTTGTTTTTAGCGAGCATTGCATGAAGGCCTTTGAGATTCTCAAAGAGGCCTTGATTACTGCGCCCATTCTGAGACCTCCGGATTGGAATCTCCCATTTGAGATTATGTGCGATGCATCTGACTATGCTATGGGGGCTATTTTAGGACAACACATTGATAGGAAGTCTTATGTGATCTACTACACAAGTAGAACTCTGTCTGATGCTCAGATGAATTATACCACGACAAAGAAGGAGCTACTTGTTGTAGTATTCGCATTGGACAAGTTTAGGTCCTATTTGCTCGGTTCAAAGGTGGTTGTTTATTCTGACTATACTGCATTGAAATATATGTTGAATAAGAAAGACACCAAACCGAGACTCATTCGTTGGGTTCTGCTACTACAAGAGTTTGATCTTGAGATTCGAGATAAGAAGGGAAGCGAGAATGTAGTAGCAGACCACCTTTCTAGACTGATCGTGGAGACCACGCAGGATTAGAGGTCGATCAGTGATTCTTTCCCCGACTAGCAGATCATGTCAGTCAGGACATCGCAGTTACTTTGGTTTGCTGATATTGTGAACTATCTGGTTTCGAGGCAGATACCTGAACATTGAAACAAGAATGAGCGCGAGAGATTCTTATCTCAGGTGAGGCACTATTATTGGGATGAACTAGAGTTATTCAGATATTGCGCAGACCAGATCATTAGGAGATATGTGCCGGAGGAGGAGTACGAGTCCATTTTGAGTTTTTCTCATTCATTAGCCTGTGGAGGGCATTTTAGCAGTAGGAAGACGACTGCAAAGGTTTTGCAGTCCGGATTTTATTGGCCCACACTCCACAGGGATGCACATGAGTTTTGCAGGAGATGTATTTGATGTCAGCAGATTGGAAACATGTCCAAGAGAGACATGATGCCTTTGCTCCCGATCTTGATAGTCGAGATTTTTGATGTTTGGGGCATTGATTTCATGGGACTATTTCCGCCTTCATTCGGAAATTTATACATTCTTGTGGCGGTTGATTATGTGTCTAAGTGGGTCGAGGCTGTGGCAACCAAGACCAATGATCATAGAGTGGTGCTTAAGTTCATTAAGCACAACATTTTCAGTCGTTTTGGTGTGCCACGCGCGATGATTAGCGATGGTGGCAAACATTTTAGGAATATACAGATAGCTTCTCTGTTGAGAAGATATTCTGTCAATCATAGATTCATCACGTCATATCATCCGCAGACTAGTGGACAGGTAGAGGTGTCAAATAAGAAGATTAAGCGGATTTTAGAGAAGACAGTTCGCCCGGACCGCAAGGATTGGTCCCAGCGCCTAGATGATACACTTTGGGCATATAGGACTGCATTTAAGACTCCCATTGGCATGTCTCTGTATCGCCTTGTATTCGGGAAAGCATGCTATCTTCCTGTCGAGCTGGAGCATAGAGCGTATTGGGCCATCAAGAAGTTAAATTTTGACCTCGCCCAGGCTGGCAAAGCGAGAGCAGTGCAGCTCTTAGAATTAGAGGAACTCAGGAATGATGCATATGAGAATGCCAAATTATACAAAGCTTGCACTAAAACATTTCATGATAAGCACATTATCAGAAAAGTGTTTGAGCCGGAGCAGAAAGTGTGGCTATACAATTCTCGTTTGCATTTATTCCCAGAGAAGTTGAGATCGAGATGGCCAAGACCGTACATTGTGAAAGAAGTGTTTCCACATGGAGCAGTTACATTATTCGATCCTATGACTCAAGGTACATTCAAGGTTAATGGGCAAAGATTGAAGCCCTACATTTCAGATTCCTTGCAGAATGGTGAGTGTGAGATAGTGCATCTCACGAAGGCATGAGGATTTGACCAGAGGGATGTATCATATGTACATTAGTTTGTTTTTCATTTCAGTATTTTTCTTTATTTCAGTTTTTCATTTCATATGTGCTGACATTTGTTTTTGGTTTATGCAGGTTGCATCTAACATTTAGTGTATCAGTTACCAGGTACAGGGCAGAGCTTTCAAAGAATTTATTAATCAGATGAAAAAGTCAAGTCAATTAAATTTTAGAAGCCCAGCACAGTTCAGGTTGTATCTATCCTTTCTCCCATATTTATTTTCCTGTCTTTTAGTGTGCATTTGCATTGCATTTATATATATTTTGTATGCCACTAGGGACAATGTCATTCAAGCATGGGGGGGTGGTTTAGATGCACACTTGTTATCATCGCAAAATTGTTCCCCTCCCTTGCGAGAGAGAAACGAATTTCGCGAGTCAAACTCGACCAAAGTTTTGAAAATGATTTTGAAAATTTACTCGCCTCCGTTTTGAAAATTTGCGGGAAAATTCCGTAGAATGGGATCCGCTTGTCGGTACGAGGTTCAACCGTTCCTGGCGCCTTTACCAGGGGTAATTAAACCAAGGACCAATTATGTGCTTTAACTTGACTCAAATATCTAAATTATGCTCTATTTTTCCTAGAATGCACAAAGAATCAGGCTTGTGCTATGAAATTTTGAAAATAATGCAAGTTTGAGAAAATATGATGTTTGCTTTGGAAGATTGAAATATGCTTGAAAATTGATTGAAAAAGTACTTGAAATTGGGATTCCTGGGAAAATCATTGAAGTTCATTGAAAATCAGAAATTGGATTGAAAATGAATTCTTAGGAAAATTTGAACTTTGGAAAATCGATTTTGAAATTTGGAATTGCTTTTCTGAGAAAATGGATTTGAGAATTCTGAAGAAATCTAAGAAATTCATTGGAAAATGACTTTTGAAATGACAAATGGATTCTCAAGAAACGGAGAAATCTGAGAAAATCGATCTTTTTGAAAACTTGAGACTTTGAAATCTGAGAATTTTAAAACATTGGAAAATCTTGGTTTGAACTTGGGAAATGCTTTGAAATCTCTTTTCAAAACTTAGGATTTTGAGAAAATTAGATCCTGAGAAAGACTTGGAAATTCTTGAGAAAGCTGAATTTTCTGAAATTGAAATTGGAAAATGAATTTGAGAATAATGCAATTTGAATAATATGAATGAATGAATATGAATTTGAAAAGGGAATTTCATTGAGGAATTGAGAAATCCCTTTAAAGTTTTGAGAAATGCAGTGCATTTTTGAAGTTAGCCTAAGAGTGTAGGCTGAATGTGGCTGATATAAAGATCATAAATCTTGGTTTTCTTCGTATTCTGACTATGGCCATAAATACGAATCCCACCGAGTTTATAAACTTCATAAGAGCTTGTGCACGTGCCATTCGTGTAAACCATAGTGAATTTGAAATAAATATGCATGAATCATACATCACATATTAAAATTTGCATAAATTAAACTATATGCAATGCAGTCCTATTCTAAGCAGAAATGCAACTCTTATTCCAAATTATTACATTTGAGATTACATTGAATTAAAAATAAAAAAAATAAAATCTAAGTCTTCTTCTTGAATGTTCCTGCAAAACTAGAAAACAAGGTTAGCACAAAAATGTAGGTTTTTCTGAATTTATCCGAAAATATGGGAAATTGTCGGACATTATTCAGATATAAACCCATAATCATACCCCCTTTGATATAAACATGAGAAATAATGAATAAATTTTGAAAATAAACTTGAAAATTCGAAATTGGGGTCAAAATGACCAAAATACCCCTGATAACCTTGAAATCAGGGTTTTTTGAAAGAATTTTTGTAAATTTTGGAAATTTGAAAATCAAATGAAATAAATCAAACATAATATGATGAAATATGATGATATGCATGAAATTTTGGAGAATTAGAAATTGAAATTTCGAAATTTAGGTCAAAATGACCAAAATACCCCCGATAACAAGACTATGGTCTTGAAAACAGGGTTTTCTGAAATAAATTTTGCAAAATTGTAAAATATGAAATGCAAAGGAGATTAAAATTAACCCTAATACGATTCTACATGCTTATGTACATGATAAAAACCCTAAAATGGCGAAAATATCATAAAATATTGAATTTAACCTGATTTTCGCTTGATTTTCGCTTCTGAATTTAAAGATAAACTAACACATAGAGCAAATGAACTTGGAATTAAACCAAATTTGGCATGAACACCTAAAACAACCCTAAAAACAGAATGGAGCTCGAAAATATAATTTTTTTGTACTTTTGAATATGAAAATTCAAATAAAAACCCTAAATTTTATGATTTTTGCCTAAAATATTGATTCTAAAGGAGATTTAGGATATCAAACTTCCATAAAAATTTCCCAAATTTTATGGGATGACAGAGGACAGTAAGACAAGGATTTGTTTCTTTGACACCTTCTGGTTTTGACCTATGGTCGGAGCTGTACCACTCCGGCAAGTCGGATCGGAATCCGGCGACTCTAGTAAATGAAGGAAACAGATAGGTTTTGGTAGAAAATATAGAAAAAATAGCAGACCGATGGGAAAATGGCTGAAATTGTGGGGAAATGTCCCTGACAAACAGAGGAAGATTTGATATTTTGACACTGTTAGGATTCGGGTTACGGTTTGGAAAAGGCCACACTATTATCAGAGACCTAAATCTCTGGAATTTCTGGACATTAGAATCTGTTAGACAGAAAGAGAAAATCCGGGAAAAATAATGAAACAGATCCAAAAATTCCCAAATTTTGGTAAATGACCGGAAATCATGTTAGAAACAACTTTCATGTTGAAAGTTTTTGCAGACGGACTACAGATTTGGAGGAGTCGGTGCATTAGGGTCTGTCTATACCCTGACGAAGGAAAATCAAGATTTTCCCAGGGGTATGGGAAATCCGATTTTTGACAGAGGTCAAAACTTATTGGAAAAAGCTCAAAATTTCCAGATCATTAGTAGATTCAATCATAAATCTACTGTGATTTTTGGGAGGACGATTTGAATTTCCCATGAGGGTGGTGTCGGAGGTTCTTTTCTGCTAAAGCAGAAATTGAAATCTCAGAGAGACAGAAAACCCGATTTAGAGTTTTACCGATTTGGATGGGTTCCGAAACCCGAATTGAATCAAATATTTGATAAAAAATTGGGAATATGTAAGGATATTTGATATAAAACCCCCAGAATTTATCAATGTATATTCGCACATAAAACATCAATCGGACTAGGCGCATGAATCAAAAACCTACAATTCTGAATAGAATTTTAATGAAACTAAACTAAACGAATAAGGTAAATGTGATACAATAAAACCAAACTAAATGCAACATTTAATACATATGATCTATATAAAACTAATTCTGAGAAATGACAACAAATGAAGGTGACCGGGGATATACAACCTATGCTCAATGTTAGCCATCAAAGTGAAGGATCCGATCCATTCATCGGATGGATCACTTCACTTGCATGGCTTTGTTCATGAAAGAAATAAATTTTTCCAATCATATAAATCCAATGTTAAACTGGATGTCATATTAGATTTAAAAAAAAAAAATGATGTTTTTCTTAAGGAAAATCACCGTGGCATAGAGGGAAGTATAGACTCACCTTGGATCGGCTACAATGGAAGGAGCTCTTTCAAGTTTGAAAATGGGGATACCTCAAGGCCGTAGGAAGGCTGAAGATGCTGATTTTGTGATGGTTGCAAGGCTTGAAGCTGCCGAAGGTGGATGCTACTCGAAAGGGGTTGCTGTCAATGGAATATGGAGGCTGGGTGAGGGCTGCAACATAGACTGGCACGTTAGTGCCAAAGAGAGTTGAAAAGAGGAGTTGCTGCAGTGAGGGTTGAAGCAGTGATTTGATTTGCTGCCGCCAATGGGGAAAGCTGAGGAGATGGGCAGCAACCGGTGTTGGTTGAAGCCTATTATAGTTGGAGCTGATTGATGCTGCTGGCTGGACCAAGGAGTGGCTGCAAAGATGTAATGGTGGCTGTACTTGAATGGGCTGCAACGATGGGGCTGGAGCTTGAACGACTGGGGAGAGAAGCGGCTGCTGCTGTGCAAAGGGAGGCCCTGTGGTGCAGCCGCTGGGCATGGAGGAGATGGCAGATGAAGCTGCCAAGGAGGTGATCCCAAGCTGCAATGGAGAGCCAAGAGAGAGAGAGAGAGAGAGAGAGACGTGAGATTTTCTTTTTTTTTTGCCCAGCCGTTCCCTTTTCTTTTGTATTGAACTTAGAAAAAAATGAAATCTTTCCTAAGTTTCTAGGTTTAATGATAGTAGAATAAGAGGCTGGAAGCATTAGGCGTGAAGTGGTTTACGTGAATGGCTATCCTCCTTTAGCTGCAGCCTTAGCTTTGGGGGAAATAGAAAGGGAGTAAGGAAGAAAGGGGAAAGAAGGAAGGGAAGGAAAAGGAAAGCAGAGGGGAAGAAGGAAAAGGAAAGGAAAGGAGAAGAAAGGAGAGGGAAAGAAGAAGAGAAGGAAGCTGGAAAATCCCATACGTGAGTGGAGAGAAAGGAAAGAAAGGAGGAAATAAAGAAAGAAAGAAAGAAAAGAAAAAGGAAGAAGAAAGAAAGAAAAGAAAGAAAGAAGGAAAGAAAGGAAGGAGGAAAGGGAAAGGAGAGGAGGAGAGAAAGGAAATAGAGAAATAGAGTGGCTGGAGGTTTGGGCGACCACCTTGTGGGTCCCACCTCTCTAAAATAAAAATAAATAAAAATCAATAAAAACAAAAATAAACAAATAAAAAGAAGCATTTTTTTTTTAATAAAATAGAAGCGCAAATGAATGGGCCATCTCAGAGCGGGTCCAAATTTCAATTTTGAAATTCATTTTGAAGATTAGAGGGGTAAAATAGTCTTTTCAGAAAGTTTCTAGACGAAACGAGCTATTTTTGGCAGTTTTTTTAAACGAGCTCGGATTTTGAAGTTCAATACCCCGTTGCGAAGCAAATCCAGAGTAGAATTTAAAAATGTAATTTTGAAAGAAATCCAGATTGTTTTTCTCGAGAAAATGCTTTCAAAACGAAATGAGCTATTTTTGGCAGTTTTTGAAACGAGCTCAGATTTTGAAGTTTAATAGCTCATTGCGAAGCAAATCCAGTGTAAAATTTGAAAATTTGATTTTGAAAGAAATCCAGATTATTTTTCTTGAGAAAATATTTCCAAATTTAGACTCCTGGGGTGAAAATGTCAATTTTGGAAACCTGAGGTTTGAAATTGATTTCTGAAAACTTTTAAAACTCAATCTGGATTGAAATTTATAAAGCTGGAGTTCTGGACTTCGAAAATGAAATGAAATGTGATGAAATGTTATGAAATGCTGAGAAATGATATGAAATGACATGAAATGCTATGCGAAATGCTAACCTTGAATGAAGAATTTTGGATGTTAGACCCCGATTGACACTTGTACCAGTTCAAAAAGTGTTAAAATTGACAAAATTTGCAAAAATGGTTGAAGAAATGATTTTCGAGCTCTGCCAAGCTAGAGTAACACTGAAAATTAGGGTTTGAGCTGGATTCAACTGAAATGAACTGGATTGAGCTGGGTTTGAGCTAGAACAAAGGTCAGTAATACTGACATGAACTAAAATCAAAGCTTGAACACTAGCTCAATTGACTGAACTCAACTCAATTTCAGCTGAAAGAGCTAAAATGGACTAAAATGGGCTCCTAGACACTTGGAAATTGTTTTGAACTGAAACTGGAGCACTTGAACTCCTGGTGAGCTCAAGTTAGACTCTGGGGAACATGACTGACTGAGAATGACTGACTTGGAGACAATTGGCTTGGATTCGAGTGAGAAATGAGCTCATTTTTGAAGAAATGATCCCATTTTGGCAGGAATGGTCAGAAATGAAAATGGTCTGTTCATTGTGAGCTCAGATGAGCTTGAGATGACTGATATTTTAACTGTCCTGAACAGACCAATGAGCTTGGTTGACTCCGACTGACTGGGGTTTGGGATGACCTAGGGGTAAAATGGTAATTTTCCTAATGAAAATGGGTAAAATGGTGATTTTCTGAAACTGACTCGGGGTTTGACTCCTACATTGACCTAACAGGGTTGGCACTGCCTGAGGAGGATTGTTTGAGAATGGATGTGGAAAATTTGGGGTGTTTACAGATGCCCCTCTTTGCTACTAAGCCGGCTTGAAGACGGGCTTAGTGGCAAAGAAAAACACACCAAAATTTGGGCTATAAAAATGCCCCAGTTAGAAGGATCTGACTGGATATGAAAATATTAGCCCTGATGAAAATGGTAGATATGAAATGAAGAATAAAGAAGAAAATTTTACTTCAAAAGAAGTGAGATTCAGGTTTTGCCCTTAACCTGGATGGGACAGGAAATACCTCGTGTAGAAACGAAGCTCAGGTTTAACCCTCAACCTGATCGGGGAATGAAATACCTCATCAAAGGAGGCTCAGGTTTGTATCCTTAACCTGATCGAGAAATGAAATACCTCATCAGAATGAGGCTCAGGTTTGTACCCTTAACCTGACCGGGAAATGAAATACCTCATCAAAGGAGACTCAGGTTTGTACCCTTATCCTGATTGGGCGAAAAATGAAATATCTCATCAAAGGAGGCTCAGGTTTGTACCCTTATCCTGATTGGGCAGAAAATAAAATACCTCATCAAAGGAGGCTCAGGTTTGTACCCTTATCCTGATTGGGCAGAAAATGAAATACCTCATCAAAGGAGGCTCAGGTTTGTACCCTTATCCTGATTGGGCGGAAAATGAAATACCTCATCAAAGGAGGCTCAGGTTTGTACCCTTATCCTGATTGGGCGGAAAATGAAATACCTCATCAAAGGAGGCTCAGGTTTATACCCTTATCCTGATTGGGCGGAAAATGAAATACCTCATCAAAGGAGGCTCAGGTTTATACCCTTATCCTGATTGGGCAGAAAATGAAATACCTCATCAAAGGAGGCTCAGGTTTGTACCCTTATCCTGATTGGGAAGAAAATGAAATACCTCATCTAAAGGAGGCTCAGGTTTATACCCTTATCCTGATTGGGCGGAAAATGAAATACCTCATCAAAGGAGGCTCAGGTTTATACCCTTATCCTGATTGGGCAGAAAATGAAATACCTCATCCGAGGAGGCTCAGGTTTGTACCCTTATCCTGATTGGGAAGAAAATGAAATACCTCATCTAAAGGAGGCTCAGGTTTATACCCTTATCCTGATTGGGCGGAAAATGAAATACCTCATCAAAGGAGGCTCAGGTTTATACCCTTATCCTGATTGGGCAGAAAATGAAATACCTCATCAAAGGAGGCTCAGGTTTGTACCCTTATCCTGATTGGGCGGAAAATGAATGGAATCCTCGAAGGAAGAAACCATGATGAAACCTTCGGATCTCCGCACAATGAGTCCGATAGGGGTTTTGCAAAAGGATGAAATTGGGGTCCCTAAAGCTTGAAAAGGGGTTTGATTTTGGGCGCCTCATTGCTGAGACTAAATAACTTTTGAAATTGATGACCTTTTGCTGAAATTGGTGGCTTAACCTCAAGCCGAAATTGGACTGTCTATGGTGGGACAGTGGGGACACAGGGAAGTGTGCGAATCTGAGAGCCCATGCGCTCAGATTATACCAACAGAAGGGAAGGAATCTTGAAAACTCCCATTATCAAGTCCTTAAAAGGGATAACAACTGATGTCAGGATGCGCCAAAGATGAACCTCAAGCTCTCGCTTCACGCCAGGATAGCTAGAAAATATTGTCAAAATGTTGAAAATTATTGTTGATTCGAAATAATTGAAAGTGATGCACATTGCTTTGAAAATATTCCCTCTTTTCTTCCTGAAGTATTATCTCCGATTGGGCTTAACTTCGTAAAATCAAGATTCGAATTCAAATTGCTTGCAATTGGCTTTCTTTCAAGGAAGCTATCAATTTCCCTGATATGAGCAGAAAAGAGAGTATTCTTGATATTGTGAAAGCAATTTGTGAAAGAATATTGATAATAGAATTTCACAAAATTTAAAGAGGATTCTTTGGCAGATTTGGCAGTCTGATATCCTGGAATTCTTTCTCATGACGATCTTTCTGCCTACTATTTTTTTTTGGCAGAATTAGAGCTCTCTTGGGTTTTTGGAGATTACATCATCCTTCATTTTGGAGATGTCTTGACTTTTCTCTCTCTTTTTTTTTTTTAGAAGGGTACGTCACAAACTCCTTCATCTCAGAGATGTTCCGATCCTTCTTTTCTCTCAGGGATTATATTGACGGTTATTGGCTCTTTGGTTGGAAATCTCTTGATGATAGCAGAAATTAAATATCCTTTAGGGTTTGTCGGGAGGCCCATCGCAGTCGCCTTCATCTTGACGGTGCTCTGAACTTTCCCTAGAAGGATCCGTCACAAACTCCGTCATCTTGGAGATGATTCAAATCTTCTTTGGCCCCGGGGGTCTACTCGCCTAATTCGCCTTCATCTTGACGACAATTGAGAGATCCCTTTTGCAGATATTTAATTGCAGCTTAGGTGATTGAGGAGATATAGGGATTTAATGGATTTTTCTGTACCACCCAGGATATTTCGACTGCTTTATTTTCCAAGAATGATCTTTAAAAATGTGCCATTGACTGCGATCAATACCGATCACTTATGGCTTTGCAACAATATTGAATTTCCTTTGCTGGCCATATCGGGGATTTATTCTTCATCCTTTTGGTTGGCCAATAGAAAGAATTTGAATTTTGAATCCTTCTTCGCGAAAGCTTTGTCCTTTCGAAAGTAATACTGAAGGTATTCTGAAGTAATGTTTTTATACAATAAAAATTTTGAAATCAACAAATATTTAATGACAAATTGGCAAAATGTTCTTGAAATCCTTGGTGAGAGCGAGCATCTGAAGCACAACGCAACGCACCCATGACAAAAATTTTCTTCTCCTTTCCCCAAAGGAGAAGATTCAGAAATTGGAAATAGGAATTACTCCTCTCTTCCCTGAAGAGGAGGTGTTTGCAAAACGAACTTTCAAAGAGAAATTAAGCTTTCGTCAAAACTTCCTAACATTAGGCTTCTCTTATGGAAAGGGGGCCGGTAATGATGAGGTCGGTGAATTAGTCATGAAGGAACGAGTCCATCACACTCTCCCTGAAAAGGGGGTCCTTCATGATGAAATGACCTAGTTTGAAATTGCGGTCACAAGGAAAGCGAGCTTCCGTCGAAGCTCTCCCTGAATTAAGGGTTCCTTGTATGGAATTGGAAATTTGTTTTACAAACGGTTCACATAGACACGAGTCCCTTCAAACTCTCCCTGAAAAGGGGCTAGGTGAACAAAGGATAGCATGCGAAAAGAACGAGCTCCCTTGAACTCTCCCTGTACAAAGGGTCTCTCGCAAGAGGAAATGATTGGAATTGGTATGAAATTGGAATTTGAAAAATTTGAAATTTTGAAATTTGGAATTTGAAATTGGAAATTTGGAAACTTGGAAACTTGGAAATTTGGAAATTGATATTTGGAAACTGGAAATTGATTGACTCGAAGGTCAAAATTGGTTGACCCAAAAGTCGAAATTGGAAATTTGGAATTTAAAAATTGGAAATTGGAAATTGGGAAATTGATTGACCCGAAGGTCGAAATTGGAAATTGAGTGACCCGAAGATCGAATTTGAAAATTGGTTGACCCGGAGGTCGAAATTGGAAATTTGGAAATTGGGTGGCTCGAGGGCCGAATTGGTAATTGAAATTTGAACTTTGATGTATGATCAACACAAAGACTGAACCCGAGAGGTTGACTGATACGACCCACCAGTGAGACACTAACACAAGTGCTCAATCTTGAAAGAACACCAACATGAATACCGGGTTTTGAAAATATGTCAACATAGACATTGGATTTTAAAAATATATCAGTTCGAGCACTGGATTTTGGAAGTGTACCAGTTTGAGCACTGGATTTCAAAATTGTACCAGTTCAAGCACTGAGTTTTGAAAATATACCTTGTTTTTAATTTGAAATTTGAATTTTTAAAAGAGACCTATGCTCTTAAAGTATTTGGGAATTGTAACAAGAATGATTGTCGGGGTCTCAGGATTATCCCTTATCCTGAATGGGTAGTTCAGGTTTATCCCTTAACCTGAAGGGGAAACTCAGGTTTATCCCTTAACCTGAAGGGGAAATGAATTTGATGCAAATGAATGTAAATGGATGCAAATGAATGCATGTAAATGTAAATGAATGCAAATGTATGCAAAATGATGTAAATGAATGCACATGTATGCAAAATGAGAGATTTGTTTGATCCTGCCTGCATACATAATGTTTTGAAGACAAATTTTAAAATAATGCCCCAGTGTAACTGGGAAAGAAGGATTTGACCATTATTGAGGAAAATATATTGAGGAATTACAAAGGATGGAATAGAGGATTTAAGTATAGAAAATTTTCAAATGTTAATCATTGATGGGGTCTAATAATTTCACACCATCGGCATTGATGAGCAGATATGAATTGCAGAGTAATGCTTTCTCAACAACATAGAGACCTTCCCAATTCGGCGACCATTTGCCACCCAGACGGTGCTTGAAATAGGTCGTTAATCTGAACACTAGATCATTGACTCAGGATTTTCTTTCAATGACAAATTTTGCATATTGTCTGGCTATCCTCTGATGATATGATTGAGTGTGCTCTGCTGCTTTGAGTCTTCTTTCATCAAGCAAATCAAGCTGTATTAGCCGTTGTTGCTGATACTGATCAAGAGGTAATTTTAGAAGTGATGCAAATTTTAGAGCAGGTTTCTGAACTTGTAGAGGCAGTACTACTTCAGTTCCGTAGACAAGTTCTGACGGAGTAGCATTAGTTGGAGTTCGAATGGTAGTTTTGTATGCTCAAAATGCATCATGGATCTTCTCATGCCAGTCACGACATGTTTCCAAAGTTCGCTCCAAGATTCTAATAAGAATCTTACTGGTGGCCTCTGCTTGACCATTCCCTTGAGGATAATAAAGAGCGGAGAAATGATGATGGATTCTGAACTTTAAGCAAAATGTCCTCATTCTCTCATTCTTGAAATGACTGCCATTGTCTGACACGATATTATGCAGTATACCAAAGCAGCAAAGGATGTTCTTGTGGATGAATGAGACCACATGTCGACCTTCTACTGTACGTAGAGTAACTGCTTCTACCCATTTGGTGAAATATTCTATTGCGACAAGAAAATATTTGTAATTGTTTGAAGCAGGAGTGATGGGGTCCACAACATCAAAGGCCTTACATAGAAAATAGCCATGGAGAGATAACAGATTGCAAATATGTTTGCTGGCGCATGAACAAAAGGTGCATGTATCTGGCATAGAGCACACTTCTTCACAAAATGGTAGCAAACTTATAGCATAGTCTTTCAATAATATCCCGCCCAGATGATTTGTTTGATAAGAGTTTGGTAGCCGACGTGACCACCGCAAATGCCTTCGTGTACCTCCTGCACAACTTATTTGGCTTCATCTTCGTCTAGGCATTTAGAATATTCAGAACTGAATCCACGATGATAGAGGACATCGGCGAGAATAAAATATCGAGCAGACATGCACTGAATCGCTCGTTACTCTTACCAGTGATATTCTAAGAGAAGGAGACAGATGTCTTCTTTTTTATGGGAGCCTTTCTGAAACAGTCCTTAGCTTGCTCAGACATCATCCTAATCATCATTTTCTTGAACATCTGATATGTAGTAGGATCAATGCCATCCCTATCATTCAAACTCTGTCTTCTGGCAGATCTTGGAGAATCCATTTCTTCTTGCCTGCTTCTAAAATCACTGATGCCCTGATACAGTGGTGTCTTCTTGCTTGATCTGATCTGAACCACTTGGAAATACTGATGCTCTTTGTAGAATGGATGATTAAATTTCGATGATGAAGATTCAAGATAGAAATGAATATAGTAAAAATATTTGATGAGAATTTGATAGATAATTGAAAGAACATCCCATTACTAGGGATTGGGTCGCCGCTGGAGTCACGACAATTATGTTGTCATTCTTTACAAGGAGAACGAACAACTACAAATATGCCTTGTCACCTAGGCGAGGTTATCAAACCATGATAGAATGAAAATTGAAGGATTTTTTTTTTTTTTATTGAAGGAAAAATATGATTGCATCAATAGTGGACTTGAGAAAGAGGGAGTATATAGACAGTCTGTCACCACTCTTAACGATCAACAGAGACACGAGGACCAAGGAAAAGAGTGAGAATGATGAAAGAATCCCAGCCATATATGGCAGAATGGTATGCTCTGGACCACTGTGCTGATGTAAGGTCAAACTTTGGCATAACCCCTGATAGTAGCCGAGCTTCTACGCGCTTTTGTCTCTGAGAGAATTGTCTGATGCATCACTCTGTACAGGAAAATGGGTCAAGTAGCTTGAATCTCTTGCCATATGCATAGGTGTATCTGGGAGGCGATAATTCTCGATCAAAATAGTCCCACACCACTTCTTCTTCCTGCAGATAGTCGATCAGGAATCGGTACCGCGCAACTGGAAGGAGCTCCTTGCCGTTGTATCTGAATGAACTAGCTCTGGTTGGTACATGCTGAAGGAACCAAGATTGAAGAGCATAAGTACATCCCTCGACTAAGATGGACTCTCCAAGTGTGAAGCGGGTCTGTCCTCTGTATAGAAAAGCAAGCGCGACCATGGCTATCGAGAGACGGCTGGTCTGTCGACTTCCTCATCTTCTCAAAAGCTGAACTATTCTGACATCCACTTAATTCTGTCCATCTGGAAAGAAAGCAAGTCCCACAGTACATAGAACCATCGCATGTTGAATTCTCTCTTGAGCTGTTCTGGACAGCGAGTTGACTTCTGCAAATTTTCCATGCTGTCGGTAGATCTCGATCAGGCTCACGTACTCATTCTCGTTTTCTTCAATCAGTGGCAAAGACTTGCCCCCTGTCATACGAGCTACGACATCTTTGGGGTCCAGACCCTTGACATTGATCAGAAATTGCTGCTCTAATGGATCTCCAGGCTGATCGACTGGCTCGGGCAGTCCCATAATCTCTGAAAATTCATCCATCAGTATTGTCATCTCGCCCCACGGGAACCAGAACGTGCAAGTGCGCGGATTCCACCGCTCCGCCAGTGCATGAATCAGATTGCCGTTGACTGTCAACTTTCTCACTGCAGATGCCAATTCCAACCCACAATCGCTCAAGTGGTCCGGAAACATACGAGAGAAATTTTTGAACCAGACATAATACCACCGGGGGAAGAAGGGTCCGGTGCTAAGAGATCGATGCTCAGGAAGACTTTGTCGCACCTCATAGGAGATGTGACCCTCAGGAAAAACAGAATCGAGCTGACTGGATGCCATTGGACTGAAAGACAAGAAGACTGGAATTAGACTTTGGAAAAATATAAGAAATTTGAAAATTGCAGGCAGGATAAAATGAAAGCTGGAAATTCGAAGTCCAGAGGAACGAAAGAATGGAAAATCTCCTAGAGTTTTGAAGAAAAGGTGGATAATTTGGAAAAATTGTCCAGGGTTTTTGAGAAAAAGGAGATATTTCATAAAAGATGAAAAATGAGGAATTTTGGAAAATTGTTCGGTATTTTGGAAAAATTGGGAAAAATATGAGAAAATAAGGTGAAAATGAATATCATATATTCAATTACAAACAATTATACACATACAGCAATCCCTAAGAAGCCAACTCTAAATGCATTGATTTTGAAAGAGCTTTAGGACCCTAATCCTGACTCTAGGCTTAGATCAACTGTGTCCAATCATGCTATGTCGATATACTCGAGCCGAGGCTCGATGTACGTGGCATAAAACTCATCTCCGGGTCTAGGCTTGTGTTTTCCCAACATCCTTGAGCGCCTGCCGATATACGTTGGACTATGGCCCTTGGTACGTGGCAGGGGGGCGTTAGCCCAAATAAGTGGCCCAGTTGTGAGGCTCTGTCCCGAACTATGGTTCTGGAAGAGAGCCCAGCAACGTGAAGACCGGGTAGACATAGGTGGGGTGGTTTTTGAAATATGATCACATGCAGGCAAACAGAGGGCTCTAAGTCCTAAAGAGATAGAATTTTGAAAACTTTTGAAGAAGCAAACATTGTTTTCATACAAGTCCTAGATTGAGGAGTGTTGTATTTCAGACCTAAGTCTATGTGAGCATGCATAATTCTCCTCAATATGGTCCTACCAAACCATGCCTAGTCTACATGCAATCCATGTCAGCTGGGTTGAAGTCTAGGCTCCTAGGTTCACATGATATCAGAAATTAAAAGCTGACATTCCATAGAGCCTAATTTTGATAATTGAGCTAAGTTAAAGCACATACTTGATCAGGCGAGGACAGGTCCCATCACGGTCGCCAAACCTGTTATCATCGCAAAATTGTTCCCCTCCCTTGCGAGAGAGAAACGAATTTCGCGAGTCAAACTCGACCAAAGTTTTGAAAATGATTTTGAAAATTTACTCGCCTCCGTTTTGAAAATTTGCGGGAAAATTCCGTAGAATGGGATCCGCCTGTCGGTACGAGGTTCAACCGTTCCTGGCGCCTTTACCAGGGGTAATTAAACCAAGGACCAATTATGTGCTTTAACTTGACTCAAATATCTAAATTATGCTCTATTTTTCCTAGAATGCACAAAGAATCAGGCTTGTGCTATGAAATTTTGAAAATAATGCAAGTTTGAGAAAATATGATGTTTGCTTTGGAAGATTGAAATATGCTTGAAAATTGATTAAAAAAGTACTTGAAATTGGGATTCCTGGGAAAATCATTGAAGTTCATTGAAAATCAGAAATTGGATTGAAAATGAATTCTTAGGAAAATTTGAACTTTGGAAAATCGATTTTGAAATTTGGAATTGCTTTTCTGAGAAAATGGATTTGAGAATTCTTAAGAAATCTAAGAAATTCATTGGAAAATGACTTTTGAAATGACAAATGGATTCTCAAGAAACGGAGAAATCTGAGAAAATCGATCTTTTTGAAAACTTGAGACTTTGAAATCTGAGAATTTTAAAACATTGAAAAATCTTGGTTTGAACTTGGGAAATGCTTTGAAATCTCTTTTCAAAACTTAGGATTTTGAGAAAATTAGATCCTGAGAAAGACTTGGAAATTCTTGAGAAAGCTGAATTTTCTGAAATTGAAATTGGAAAATGAATTTGAGAATAATGCAATTTGAATAATATGAATGAATGAATATGAATTTGAAAAGGGAATTTCATTGAGGAATTGAGAAATCCCTTTAAAGTTTTGAGAAATGCAGTGCATTTTTGAAGTTAGCCTAAGAGTGTAGGCTGAATGTGGCTGATATAAAGATCATAAATCTTGGTTTTCTTCGTATTCTGACTATGGCCATAAATACGAATCCCACCGAGTTTATAAACTTCATAAGAGCTTGTACACGTGCCATTCGTGTAAACCATAGTGAATTTGAAATAAATATGCATGAATCATACATCACATATTAAAATTTGCATAAATTAAACTATATGCAATGCAGTCCTATTCTAAGCAGAAATGCAACTCTTATTCCAAATTATTACATTTGAGATTACATTGAATTAAAAATAAAAAAAATAAAATCTAAGTCTTCTTCTTGAATGTTCCTGCAAAACTAGAAAACAAGGTTAGCACAAAAATGTAGGTTTTTCTGAATTTATCCGAAAATATGGGAAATTGTCGGACATTATTCAGATATAAACCCATAATCATACCCCCTTTGATATAAACATGAGAAATAATGAATAAATTTTGAAAATAAACTTGAAAATTCGAAATTGGGGTCAAAATGACCAAAATACCCCTGATAACCTTGAAATCAGGGTTTTTTGAAAGAATTTTTGTAAATTTTGGAAATTTGAAAATCAAATGAAATAAATCAAACATAATATGATGAAATATGATGATATGCATGAAATTTTGGAGAATTAGAAATTGAAATTTCGAAATTTAGGTCAAAATGACCAAAATACCCCCGATAACAAGACTATGGTCTTGAAAACAGGGTTTTCTGAAATAAATTTTGCAAAATTGTAAAATATGAACTGCAAAGGAGATTAAAATTAACCCTAATACGATTCTACATGCTTATGTACATGATAAAAACCCTAAAATGGCGAAAATATCATAAAATATTGAATTTAACCTGATTTTCGCTTGATTTTCGCTTCTGAATTTAAAGATAAACTAACACATAGAGCAAATGAACTTGGAATTAAACCAAATTTGGCATGAACATCTAAAACAACCCTAAAAACAGAATGGAGCTCGAAAATATAATTTTTTTGTACTTTTGAATATGAAAATTCAAATAAAAACCCTAAATTTTATGATTTTTGCCTAAAATATTGATTCTAAAGGAGATTTAGGATATCAAACTTCCATAAAAATTTCCCAAATTTTATGGGATGACAGAGGACAGTAAGACAAGGATTTGTTTCTTTGACACCTTCTGGTTTTGACCTATGGTCGGAGCTGTACCACTCCGGCAAGTCGGATCGGAATCCGGCGACTCTAGTAAATGAAGGAAACAGATAGGTTTTGGTAGAAAATATGGAAAAAATAGCAGACCGATGGGAAAATGGCTGAAATTGTGGGGAAATGTCCCTGACAAACAGAGGAAGATTTGATATTTTGACACTGTTAGGATTCGGGTTACGGTTTGGAAAAGGCCACACTATTATCAGAGACCTAAATCTCTGGAATTTCTGGACATTAGAATCTGTTAGACAGAAAGAGAAAATCCGGGAAAAATAATGAAACAGATCCAAAAATTCCCAAATTTTGGTAAATGACCGGAAATCATGTTAGAAACAACTTTCATGTTGAAAGTTTTTGCAGACGGACTACAGATTTGGAGGAGTCGGTGCATTAGGGTCTGTCTATACCCTGACGAAGGAAAATCAAGATTTTCCCAGGGGTATGGGAAATCCGATTTTTGACAGAGGTCAAAACTTATTGGAAAAAGCTCAAAATTTCCAGATCATTAGTAGATTCAATCATAAATCTACTGTGATTTTTGGGAGGACGATTTGAATTTCCCATGAGGGTGGTGTCGGAGGTTCTTTTCTGCTAAAGCAGAAATTGAAATCTCAGAGAGACAGAAAACCCGATTTAGAGTTTTACCGATTTGGATGGGTTCCGAAACCCGAATTGAATCAAATATTTGATAAAAAATTGGGAATATGTAAGGATATTTGATATAAAACCCCCAGAATTTATCAATGTATATTCGCACATAAAACATCAATCGGACTAGGCGCATGAATCAAAAACCTACAATTCTGAATAGAATTTTAATGAAACTAAACTAAACGAATAAGGTAAATGTGATACAATAAAACCAAACTAAATGCAACATTTAATACATATGATCTATATAAAACTAATTCTGAGAAATGACAACAAATGAAGGTGACCGGGGATATACAACCTATGCTCAATGTTAGCCATCAAAGTGAAGGATCCGATCCATTCATCGGATGGATCACTTCACTTGCATGGCTTTGTTCATGAAAGAAATAAATTTTTCCAATCATATAAATCCAATGTTAAACTGGATGTCATATTAGATTTAAAAAAAAAAAATGATGTTTTTCTTAAGGAAAATCACCGTGGCATAGAGGGAAGTATAGACTCACCTTGGATCGGCTACAATGGAAGGAGCTCTTTCAAGTTTGAAAATGGGGATACCTCAAGGCCGTAGGAAGGCTGAAGATGCTGATTTTGTGATGGTTGCAAGGCTTGAAGCTGCCGAAGGTGGATGCTACTCGAAAGGGGTTGCTGTCAATGGAATATGGAGGCTGGGTGAGGGCTGCAACATAGACTGGCACGTTAGTGCCAAAGAGAGTTGAAAAGAGGAGTTGCTGCAGTGAGGGTTGAAGCAGTGATTTGATTTGCTGCCGCCAATGGGGAAAGCTGAGGAGATGGGCAGCAACCGGTGTTGGTTGAAGCCTATTATAGTTGGAGCTGATTGATGCTGCTGGCTGGACCAAGGAGTGGCTGCAAAGATGTAATGGTGGCTGTACTTGAATGGGCTGCAACGATGGGGCTGGAGCTTGAACGACTGGGGAGAGAAGCGGCTGCTGCTGTGCAAAGGGAGGCCCTGTGGTGCAGCCGCTGGGCATGGAGGAGATGGCAGATGAAGCTGCCAAGGAGGTGATCCCAAGCTGCAATGGAGAGCCAAGAGAGAGAGAGAGAGAGAGAGAGACGTGAGATTTTCTTTTTTTTTTGCCCAGCCGTTCCCTTTTCTTTTGTATTGAACTTAGAAAAAAATGAAATCTTTCCTAAGTTTCTAGGTTTAATGATAGTAGAATAAGAGGCTGGAAGCATTAGGCGTGAAGTGGTTTACGTGAATGGCTATCCTCCTTTAGCTGCAGCCTTAGCTTTGGGGGAAATAGAAAGGGAGTAAGGAAGAAAGGGGAAAGAAGGAAGGGAAGGAAAAGGAAAGCAGAGGGGAAGAAGGAAAAGGAAAGGAAAGGAGAAGAAAGGAGAGGGAAAGAAGAAGAGAAGGAAGCTGGAAAATCCCATACGTGAGTGGAGAGAAAGGAAAGAAAGGAGGAAATAAAGAAAGAAAGAAAGAAAAGAAAAAGGAAGAAGAAAGAAAGAAAAGAAAGAAAGAAGGAAAGAAAGGAAGGAGGAAAGGGAAAGGAGAGGAGGAGAGAAAGGAAATAGAGAAATAGAGTGGCTGGAGGTTTGGGCGACCACCTTGTGGGTCCCACCTCTCTAAAATAAAAATAAATAAAAATCAATAAAAACAAAAATAAACAAATAAAAAGAAGCATTTTTTTTTTAATAAAATAGAAGCGCAAATGAATGGGCCATCTCAGAGCGGGTCCAAATTTCAATTTTGAAATTCATTTTGAAGATTAGAGGGGTAAAATAGTCTTTTCAGAAAGTTTCTATACGAAACGAGCTATTTTTGGCAGTTTTTTTAAACGAGCTCGGATTTTGAAGTTTAATACCCCGTTGCGAAGCAAATCCAGAGTAGAATTTAAAAATGTAATTTTGAAAGAAATCCAGATTGTTTTTCTCGAGAAAATGCTTTCAAAACGAAATGAGCTATTTTTGGCAGTTTTTGAAACGAGCTCAGATTTTGAAGTTTAATAGCTCATTGCGAAGCAAATCCAGTGTAAAATTTGAAAATTTGATTTTGAAAGAAATCCAGATTATTTTTCTTGAGAAAATATTTCCAAATTTAGACTCCTGGGGTGAAAATGTCAATTTTGGAAACCTGAGGTTTGAAATTGATTTCTGAAAACTTTTAAAACTCAATCTGGATTGAAATTTATAAAGCTGGAGTTCTGGACTTCGAAAATGAAATGAAATGTGATGAAATGTTATGAAATGCTGAGAAATGATATGAAATGATGAGAAATGACATGAAATGCTATGCGAAATGCTAACCTTGAATGAAGAATTTTGGATGTTAGACCCCGATTGACACTTGTACCAGTTCAAAAAGTGTTAAAATTGACAAAATTTGCAAAAATGGTTGAAGAAATGATTTTCGAGCTCTGCCAAGCTAGAGTAACACTGAAAATTAGGGTTTGAGCTGGATTCAACTGAAATGAACTGGATTGAGCTGGGTTTGAGCTAGAACAAAGGTCAGTAATACTGACATGAACTAAAATCAAAGCTTGAACACTAGCTCAATTGACTGAACTCAACTCAATTTCAGCTGAAAGAGCTAAAATGGACTAAAATGGGCTCCTAGACACTTGGAAATTGTTTTGAACTGAAACTGGAGCACTTGAACTCCTGGTGAGCTCAAGTTAGACTCTGGGGAACATGACTGACTGAGAATGACTGACTTGGAGACAATTGGCTTGGATTCGAGTGAGAAATGAGCTCATTTTTGAAGAAATGATCCCATTTTGGCAAGAATGGTCAGAAATGAAAATGGTCTGTTCATTGTGAGCTCAGATGAGCTTGAGATGACTGATATTTTAACTGTCCTGAACAGACCAATGAGCTTGGTTGACTCCGACTGACTGGGGTCTGGGATGACCTAGGGGTAAAATGGTAATTTTCCTAATGAAAATGGGTAAAATGGTGATTTTCTGAAACTGACTCGGGGTTTGACTCCTACATTGACCTAACAGGGTTGGCACTGCCTGAGGAGGATTGTTTGAGAATGGATGTGGAAAATTTGGGGTGTTTACAACACTAAAAAAATTTTAGATGTCTGGTAGCTAAAATAGGCATTTGAGAACAAGTTGGTAGCATATATGATTGTTTTTGGCATAATATAACAGTTTAGAAATTTTTAAGCCCCATGTAAAAAAAATAATTTGAACTGATTCAAATAGAGTAGTGATTTATGAGAAAATTCAAAGAAAAGATAGTATTTGATTGTTAGAAAATTTTGAATCACTTTAGTATAAGTATGCACAATATGTTTTGTGAAAGAAATAAGCAATGGAAAGATGTTTTTGAAAAACGAGCTTTAAATAATAGAGCTACGTTTAGTTGTTGATGTCTTCGTGAATCCTAGTAGTGAAACTCAGACACGAGATGAAGTGTATGGGTCTCTTGACGAAAAGGATAACGAAGGAGATCATTCTCTTGTCTAGTCGATATCTGTGGCCTTTGTAGTTCGAGCAAGTAGAATCTGAAGGGTGTTTTACACCTGGTGCCCCAAAGCCAGCTGGTTTGGGAGCCACCGGTTCGAAAGCTTGTTACATGGACTGCATAGAAAGCCTAAAAGATAAAGACATTGCACATGACGAGAGGAAGACTATACGTAAACTATTAGAATAGAAGGTCTAGTGACTCGAGCAATTAAGTCTGAGGGATACTTTGTATCTAGTGCCCTAAGATCGTCTGGCCTGGGAGTCACTGACCCAAAGCTTGTTACACGGGTCACAAAAATTGGATATTCGAAATAGTGCTCATGTGAGCAAAATGCTCAAGAGAGAAAAAATGAAAAAGGGTGAAAATTGAAAATTCAAAGAAAGAAAAAGAATGTGCTGAATGAGAAAAATCTTATTGCTTAAGAATATGTGTGCATTACTGTGCAGAAAATATACAAGTGAGGATAAATGAGTAGAACATGAGAATACTTGACTTTCTGAGAAAAATCATAAATAGCTACAATGTTAGAAAAGTAAAGGAAAAAGAATTTTTACTGTGGTGGCATGAGATTTCTGAATTTGTTTTGAGAATGTCCATTACATGAAATATTTGTTCCAACTATTTTCTTAATTGCCTAATATTCTTGAAAAGTCATTCCTGTATTTTATTGATGTTTGTGGGTAGCATCTCTGCAAACCCTCACGAGACCTTACTCGTCCACTGGGGTAACCCAGGGGTTTAAAGGGATTGTTGCATACGCTAAATGCAACCGTGATTCCTACGAAAGTGAGTTAGTTTTTATGCATTCATGTCTAGCATTTCTTGTTTTGTTGCATAGCATAGTAGGGTTTGTTAAGGGACTAACAAACATTCAAGCATGGAGGTATTTGATGATACATGAAATGCACATCATGTTAACAAGTTTTTCATGCATTTTGTAATGAGTTTAAGGTTTTAAACCCATGTTTAGATTCATTTTGATAGTAAGGGGTTGTGGTTCGAATTTCAGAGAAATGAGAGTTAAAATGAGAGAGTTATGGCTATTTCAGTGTTCGGGCATGGATTTCGAGGTGGATCGGATCCATATCCGACACAATTAGGCTATTTGGACCTTGAATCAACCTTTAGAAAGCCCAAAATCCAACCCACACACATATCCATATCCATTTCAAAAAGTTTTGCAGAAAACCCCTCAGAAAATGGCGCCTAGTAAAATATTTTTTTATAACCTTGTTTCTGAAATTCCAAAAAGTATAAATATACTTTTTAGAAGAACCCTAGGGGTCTTTGGCATTGGGATTGGCGCCTCTTGCTGTGATTCTAACTCCAGCCCTTTCCTACCAATCGTTCCATCACATTCTCCATTGAAGATTAGTTTATGCTTGGAATTCAAGCATATTTCTTTCTCATGTTTCATCTCTATTCACTTCTTTATCTTCCTTGCTGCGTTTTCTCACCATTTTATGTATTTTTGCTGGTGTAGCAGAGGTGGAGACCATTAATCTTGTTTGAAAGTGCGCAACACCCCAACAAGATGAGCCGGCCCTACCTCCATCCGGTTTTCTGAGCCCTCCGATCGCGAATCGGCACCCGTTCCATCTTCGGCGGATCTCCAACGTGTTGCAGCTGTGGAATTTCTGTTCGTGGTGATATTCCAGCATTCTCGAACTGTTCAGAACGTCAAACCAAGGCCATTGTTCGCTCTCTTCTTCCACACGATCGTCGGATCGCCCTTGAGGTAGGTCTTTTCCTCTCTTTTCTTCTAGATAAATCCTAAAGCGTGTTTGCTTGTTTTTCGTGCTTTCTTTTCTGTGTGTTTGCTGGGTTTTTCGTGTTTCAACCTTAGTATAGAGTTTGTGCATAGACCATCACGCTAGATCTAGGTTTGGTGTTATTTTTAATTGTTTGAATTTTGAGTTTCCATTGTTTTTCACCCAAAAACGTGAAAATCGGTTAGATTCTCATCTAGCTGATTTCACAGTTTTTTCCAGCGTATTTTACTGTGTTATTGTTGCAGAAAAATGTGTTGCAAAAGTTATTTTTGATTTACCTTAGTCGTTGGGTCTGATTGTGTATCGTTTTGATTAAAAAGAAAAGAAAAACCGGCTAGATTAAGTCTTGCCGATCTTTGTGTTTTAAAAAGTGTAGAGTCTATAATTCTTTCTGTGGTTTTACTGTGTCATCTGCGTTTGTTCATCTGTTTTCAATGTCTTCCATCTTCATTTTAGGTGAGATTTGCTTTCTTAGGTGTCGTGTGGTTTGATTTTAAAATAAACATTGAATTAGAGTTAGATTCTAGTATATGCGTGTGATTTTTAAGTGTGTTTTGCTGTTTGTTGGGTGTTTGCATAATCTCAAAAATTTGTGTTAGTTAATTTCGTTATCTTAGGATATTTATCAATTGTGCTTTGACGTTTTTGTGTTTTGGAGTTTTAATCATATTGAAAAAAATAAAAATTAAAAATTAAAAAAATTCGAGAGTTAGCCTTTTGTTTTGTAGTGTTGTTCAGCCGGCGGTAGGTTTGATCTATATTTTAAATTTTCCAATAGCATAACGTGTTGATGCATGTTTAGTTAATTTAGAGATTGATTTGAAAATAGATTTAGTGTTTTTGATCTTCCATGTTTAGTGCATTAGGCTAGTCGTTTGGATCATTTGGTGCTTTATGTGTGTTATGATTTCCAGCATGTTACCTATCTTACTTAGGTGGTCATTAGTATAATTATTTATTTTGAGTCAAGTATTAACTTAGATTTATCATTCTCGTAGTAAGGCTTGTTTACTTTTTGCAGTCATTTGTTATTAGTGAAAATTTTGATTTTAGTAGCTTAGGTAGTCTTCTTCCCCAAGGTGGGGCGACAGCCATTAGAGCTCCACTTGAGCTCTGGACTACTTTTGGTAGGTTCTTAGAATTTAGGTAAGTTAAGTTAGTTGTCTACATTCATTGTATCAAGGGAATTAGTCAAAAACGTTTTTTGATTCTTTTGGTAAGTGAGATTATTTCAAATTCGTGTAAGGCAATTATTGACCTTTTTGCTCCAATCAAATGAAGTTTTATAAGTTTTCTTCTCCAGCCAAGTGAGCAAGGGTCTCAATTTTCAAAAGGGGAAATAAGTGGGGGTTTCAAAATTCATTTGCCATAAGTGTTCCACACGATTTTTGGAAGGGATTTAATTGGTAGAAAGGTTTCCTTTTTGGAAATCAAGGAAATCGTGTGGACCATTTAGGGCTGGACGGTTTCTTCTTTTGTAGTTTCCTAAAGTGTTTTTCAAGACCATTAAGGATAGAGCCTCCTATCCTCTATACGTTTTTGGAAACTACTCTGAATTTCAAATTCCTTTCTTAAAAGGTTTTCAAAGATTTGGGAAAAATATTTAAGATTGATTGTTTGTTTCTAAAGCAAGGTCAATTAGTGTAGACCCCATTTTGGGCTGGACGATTTTGGAGGCTCTCCACTTGCCAATTTCGAAATAAATTAATTAGTAACTCCCTTGTTACTTAGTGTTAGTGATTTAGATGAATATTAGCATTAATTTTTAATTAAGTTTGCATTAACCTTAGGTCAATCACCTTAGTTAAGTGTATTAACCGTATAGTAGTAATTAGGTTAGTCATTAGGAGATTTTAATTTGGTTTTAAATTAATTTTAGTTTTCTAAATTAGGTATTAGCTAAGGTAGTCAACCTAACCTAGTCGACCTATTTGACCCAATTAGGTGAACCGTGTATCTAGTCTTAGCCTAGTAGAGTCAACCGAGTCAACCTAGTGAACCCAACCCTAGTCCTATCCTAGACCCGCAGCCCCTTTGGTCTTTAGTGGCTTCATTCCATTTAGTTTTAATTCATATTAATTTTAGTATACCTAGTTTAGTTATTTACTTAATTGATCTAGTAGATTTTAGAAGTGTTTGTTTAAGGTGTATTTGCTCATTGTGTTTGATTTTATCAGTTCATTTAGTTAATGTGTAGTTAGTTGGTATTAACTGCAGCTTCTAATTGATGTAATTAGGTTTGCATGTTTTATTACTGTAGTTGCATTTGAATTAGTAGTGAATTTAGCGTTATTCATAATTTGCATAGTGTATTTTATTTTTATGTCATTTATCGTAATTATATTCATCATATGCATATAACCTGTTATTAAGTACCATTTAGAGTTGTATTAGGGTTAGACTGCATTTCTAGGGTTTAAAATAGACTTATAAAGTGAATAGTACATTGAAAGCAAAACCCGATTTTTTCCCTATTGCACTGTCATCATTTCATATGAAAAAAATTTCGAGTTTTCCAAATATTATTTTTCTATTCACTTTATAGGTGTGTTAGCTGACTGCAGACCAAATTTCAGCTCGATCCAAGTTGGTTTGGTCTGATTTTTAAGCGTTTTGCAAAAATGGATTTTTCAGATTTGAAAATTTCGGGACATGCGATATCCTGATTTTTCCCAGTTTTGAAACGCTTATATCTGGAGTTCCAGATATGACTTTTTAATTCTGTAAAAATTGTTAGATTTTTTAATTTGTTAGTTACAGAATAGAATAAATTTTGGGAAAATCGGACCTCGTTTGCCCTATCAAACAGTAATTTTTCGAGGAGCTGTCAGAAGTCTATTTTGCACTAGTTAGGGGCATATTGGTAATTTCATTCTTTTTGGCATTTTCGTGTTGTTTCCAGTATTTTCTGCATTTTAGGTGCTGCATCTGCATCATACCGTATTGTTAGACTTAGGTTAATTAATTTTAGAGTTAGTTTGACATTTTATTTGATTATTTTATCGTAATTAGGCTTTGTTTTAGTAATTTCTTGAAAATTAGGTTTAGTTTCATTTCTAGCTTGATTCATTAGAATTAGTTACTAACTCTTTATTTTCCTTTATTTTTAGGTTGAAAAGCATACTCATTTTCCAGGGTTTATTGTACAAGTGCGAAGATTGGATAATTGGTGAAAAGACAAAAATACCCTTGGCATGCAACAGAAGACTTATTTGCTTTTCCATTTCATTTTAGTGTTAATTTGTAATTGTTATTAACATTGTGATTGTAGACAGTTATCTGTGATTAATAAATTAAATTTTTGAAAAATATTTGAGTAATTCCTGTTCCCTGTGGATTTGACCCGTACTTACCACTTCGTGGAAAATCAGTTATTTACTTTTGGTTGACGATTTTCCAAAGCTTTTATTGAAAATTATTGTTTTAAAAATACCACTTCCTAAATATCAACCAATAGTCAAGCCTCATCACCTAAAAATACTAAAATTAAAAGGGTCAGACTCATCCAACCTAAGTAGGAATACAATAACAATGCATGTGGTTACAATATCAAGTATGCATAAATATACATCTTTTAAAATATATGAGATATAATTTTATATTGTACCATGATGCATTCCAGTGGATAGTTATAATAATTTAAATTCATGCAACAATAATCCAGAATATGAACATATCAAGATTAGCGTGTATACATCTGGGGAACATCAAAACATCTAACAATTAAAAACGCATGGCTTATGTCATATTTATGCATAAGAAATTAAACAATGTATAAGCTTACCAAGATAATTGGAGCACCACTTTTATTTATGGGTAGCTTCTTGTCTATATTATTATATTCTTTACTTAGATAATACATGCAATGCCTTAACTACATGCACAAAACATAGTTGTTTTGATATCACAAACTTCTATGAGTATCAACACATACCTCACCGGATCAAAGGCAACAACCCAAGGTATATTTTATAAAACTTATGACTTATTAAACCTGACCTTGCACATTGTCATCTATCCTAAGGTATGGGGCAACCTTTGCCAAGAGAGTTTTCAACCCTCTAATCTGATATATCAAAATTCTCTTCAGCTGAAATACATATATATCATCCCATGGTTGTAGTGGTAGCCTAGTCTCCTCTCTCCGTGGTTAGTAAAAAGCAACATTTCGTGCTATAAAGAAATCTCATAGAGTCTATAGTACTGCTACCCTTTCCCTGTAAGCCCAAGAAAATTAATGCATATTTCATATTAATTTTAATTAATTCTCTTGTCATTCATGTCTCAACACAATCAAGCACTCACAGGTTCAATAGCATTTAATTTGGACACAAGCATATCCATCATTTTGGCTCAAACATGCATAGGATCAATTAAGCATTATTCTACAATTAACTTAGTTTCTATTGTGTTCTCATAAATGCAATAGACATACGATAAATCAAAACAATAATCTCTTACACATGTAATAATCCAAACATAACATCAACACATAAGTCACCCAGTGTGCATGCATATCAACATACATAACATGTTACATATGACAAAAATTTAACAATATAAAACATATATAACCATGTTTAACCATTCTTTCAACATGTTAATCTCATATATATAACATCATACTGCATATTATCGTATATGTAATATACATAACATATCAACATATGCATAACATCATATACATAAATCATAGGCATGCAAATCATTTTAACATTGAAACAAATTTTTTTTGGATATGAATCAATACATGATCCCAAGTAAATGCACAATTGTATATCCTCATTGGGCTCACACACTGTACTTGAATAATGTGTATGTTCATTAGGACCCATACATGTTCAACTAGTTTATTTTATGTACCATGACATGTATGTAAACAAGAGTTCTTAATTCAAAATTGTCTAGACAAAATTTATCAGTCGGTATAAATTTTTCTACGGCCTGAATACAATAAATTTAAAATTAAAATTTTTACAGTAGATGCACAGATGTGTTATCTATCTACAAGCAAAAATTGAGGTTCATTCTCATTCTGGATCAGAGAGTAATAAATCTTTTACAAAAACTAATTTTTTGTTCATATAACTGACTTATTTGGTTCAACTATACAGAAGAACCATCAGTCAACGAATTTATAGAATGCAATAAATTCTAATATTTTTACTATAGTTAGTTGGGTATGTCTGACGTATTCTTCAAAAGGAATCAGGTCTAAACTATGTTCCAACTGAGAATTAAAATTCATGTGCTACAGTTTATTTTTATTCTTGGACAGACTATATTTCAAAAATTTTAAGCTCAGAAACCAACTTTCATAATTTTTAACTCCTAAACCGTAGTGAATTGATACACAAGATTTGTCATATATTCTTCAATATATAAACGAACACACATAAAAATACTAGTCATAGTGGTATTCCATGTGGTAAGCAAGGTCTTGTGCTAAGCTGAAGGCCCAGGTTCGAATCCCTCTGTTGCATGAGGCTTAAGATTTATCTGGTAGGGGTCTGCTTAACCTCAACATTCCTTTTAATATATATATATATATATATATATATATATATATATATATATATATATATATATATATATATATAAGCAGTTTAGGAGAAAAATTAGAAAAAGTGTACAACCTTTATAGAATTTTTGTCAGATGCTAACTTGTAGAGGTCGTATCTCTCAATCCGAACTCAAACGAATTCAAATTTTTTTATAGGACTACTCCTATATGACTTGAATGTCCCTCTAAAATTTGAGAATTTTTGAATTGACTGTTTTGAAGAACCATAAATTTATTTAACACTAGTCAAAATGAAAATAACAAGACTGAAAGCATTTTCAACAATCACGAGAAAAAATCCATAGTTTTTATAAAGAAGTACCACAATTATGCCTTTCATGACTTTAATTGTATATAAGCATCTCATACACGAGCATATACACATCCATGCATGCTGAAATTATAAGGATCAAATTCATAATATGAATCAAATACAAGATTCTAGGTATTTATATCAAAAAACATGTTTTTGTCAAAAAGAGACATCCATGCACTGAAATCGATTTTCACTTTAAAGATTTTAGATTTTAAAGTATTCACAGATATAACATAAATTCAAATTCATATATGTTCTTCATATATAAATGTCATGCTAAACAACCACTAGCATAAACCATTTTTCTTTCCACTAAGGCATCTAAAAACCCAAAAATCAATTTTCACATATAGGGCTTTGATATTAATTCTTATTTACACATCCAATATCATATTTAACATGGATTTGATTTATTACACACAATTTATGAAAAATATATATTCACACCGCCAAAAACATTTTTCAAGAAATATTGCATAGTTTATCCCAATCAATTTTCTCAAAATCGTTTTGAAGTTGTAAACCCCCATAATCAATATCATATTAGCCTTCTGAATCATTTGGACTGATATAAGCATATTGATATGCATATGTGAATCCTCCATAATATGCATATGTATATTGGTACTATTCATATACATACACAGTTAGTATGTCTCTACGTCAAAATCGTAAAATCTATGAATCCTTCATTTTCACAGTTCAAATCTCTCTTCAAGATACACCTCTAATAGATGTACAACACACCGGTATCAAGCCTCTAAGGGGGCGTGTGATAAAAAGAAGAAGAGAGAAGGGAGAAAGAACTAAAGATATAAAAGATAGAGATTTAATGAGAGAGATAGAGAGTAAGTAGGGAGCGTGAATGAGGTTCCGTATTTACAGCTCCCATATGAAAATCACACTCCCAATAGGTAAGCCTTCTAAGTCTTTCTATTTTCTAATTTAATTTTCATTTAGAGGTCTAGCTAATTAGGTCTCTTACAAATTTAAGGAAACTTTGTACCTAAGTTTGACCATAACCAACTAAATTGAAATTTTAATTAACTACTTGAGAAAGAAAGGTAGAAGGGGACGTCACCCCTTGGATTCTTTTTCTCAAGTGGAGTCCATTCCATAATAGTCTCCCATCTATATAGGAGGGACCTACCTAAGGGGCGTCCCACCCTAGAGGTCTACATTACTAAAAAAAATATCTTAAATCCACTAATTAGCCTACTTTTAAATTAGGAAACTAACCAATATTTTTTTTACTTTAATTAGTATAGAATCCTACGTCATTAGAAGTTAGGAAATTAGGAGATTTTAGCCAAGTAGGATGGACCTACATATAGGGCATCCCACCCTTGGGATCCTACTTGCTTGTTTAAATTTAATTAATTACTATTTCTATTTTAATCAAATTTTCAATTCAATGTCCTAATTAATTTCTATATTGAATCTAAATTCAATTTAGATCCAAATTCGTTTAAGTAAATCCATAGTAACTTCTAAATCAAATCCAAATTCAAATCCCATATTCAAATTAACATTCAATTCAAATCCAAATTAAATTGCAATTGAAATTCAAATTCAAATTAAGATTCAATCTAACGTAAAATTCAAATTCAAGATAACATTCAAATTCAATTATAATTCAACCCAAATTTGTGACATAAATTTTTTATTTATTTATTTAAATAATTACAAAAAATTTTGCATATATTACAATATCACTCCAACACAAAAATAGATCAAGATGCCACAAAAAAAGCAAAAAACTAGGAAGAGTAACATGGCAAAAAAAAATCAAAATCCCCTCAAACATCATCTAGTTGTTACTTGGTGCACATCTTGTTGCTGCACCCAACTTGTATTCGCCATGTATTCTTGCAACCGGTTATAAGCTTCTTTATAGTTGTTGAATAATTTATACACTGCCACACTATGTCTAAGCACTAGTAGTTGTCATGTCTCTTAAGAGTCATAAATGCCTCTAGCCCTTTCCTCGAATACAATATAATATCTATGATGAAAGATCGTTGTCTTGGCTCTTGAAGATAATAATATAAGCTAAACATATAATCTTATCAATGAAATACACATAAAACACTTTTGTTAATCATGTAATTGCAATCATGAAACTCATGTAACAAGTAATAAAGTCTTCAAATATACTTATTGTTTGGCCAAGCATTCCACATTTGAATTGTTATTGCATCTCTCAAATCATTGTTGCTACCACGATCAACAAGATATGGGACATTTTCCTCCTTAGGTTTATGTTCAAGTATGCTATGATTATCATTCTCAATTGTGAATTGTTTAGTGTCTTGGTTGTTTTCTAATATAAAATTATGTATTATGCATGCCATATGAATAATTTTAACCTGAGTGAGAATTTCATATTTTACTTTACACATTAAAATTGGAAACTGAGCTTTTAGCAAACCAAAAACATGTTCTATTTTTGTTTGAAATAAGGAGTGTATATGGTTGTATAACCATTGTGATTTTTTGAATGGATTTACACTATATGCATTAAATTCTGACAAGTGATAATAATATCCAACATTTGTAAGATAATATTTCCCTATATACATACATTTGGTTTAGCATATCAAAAATTCTTAATCATTGTAAATTACATACATAATATGTATTTACTTACCTTTGGGTATTAATAGAGGTTGATCAGGATCGCCAAGCGCACTGTACAACACTTTCACATCGGTTCTGCTTTATTCTCAACCAGCAAATACATAGTGAAATTGCATGTCAAACCCCACCACAACAAGGATATTTTGTGATAATCACTCTTTTCTATTTTGAAACCTTATTTGATCTCTCCTTGATACATTTATAGGAATATGTGTTCTAGCTATAGCCCCCAAACAATATAAAGGCAAGTTACTACACACATATATATATTAATTACAAGTGTAGAATCTCTATTACCTTAAAAAATGGGTAGAAACATAGTTCTCTCATAATTTTTGTTGAGGTATCATCACTACTTTGGCCCATGAACCAGTGTTTGATGCTAAGTAATGCATTTAATACCAAATTAAAATATTTGCTAATTGTTTCTCCTGAGTATTAGGACACATACTGCATTATTCTATTTCACTCATTGTGATTACGTGTTAATAAAAAAATTTGCAACTTGTTCTTTGAGACCTACATCACGAGCATCTTGCAATAATTCACTTATGCAAAGGGTCTTGCATAATGATATGTATGTATCTTTTTCCATGCATAAAAGGTCAAAACAATTTCATCAATGACCAAATACACAATCATGCATGAAATCGTGACCTCTATGTATAGAATCATGAACTATTGACCTATATGGCCTTCTTAAACTATGTATGAAAATGATCAACACCACCATAGTGAGTAAGTAAATCAATTCTTCTTAAAGACTCATTACACGTCTTCATACACAAATATAATCATGCAATAAACATTAATAACATGCACAAAATCTAAGAAGTATATATCAAGTTATTAAATATTTAATATTATGATAACATACAATATTTTAATTAAGAAATATTTAATGTACATAAAAGCAATATTGAACATTTAATACAATGATAGCATTAAACAATCAACATAAACATGAATCAAGAACAATCAAGAACGATATTTAAGTGATGACTTGTGCAAATGCTTACCTAAACATTGGGAGACAAATTATAGTCCAACCATTCGACCCTCGAACCTGGATCTATGCTTAAGAAAAAAACTACCTTCCTAGGGTTTACCACTATGGATAATGCCCTCATGTGCGTGATACCAATAATCTCACTATTATCCAGCATTTCTTTTAATATAACATTACATTTTGTTGTCAATGCCTCAAAAAAGTGCAAAAACAAGGATTAAAATAGAAAACCCTTAACATCTAAGCATATTTGAAACATAAAACATTGATTTAGTATGAATTCACTATAAATTTTTTGCAAGAACATGGTTTAATATACAAAACCTCTAATATCTAAGCATATTTGAAACAAAGATAACTGATTTAGCATGCATTCACTTAAAAAAAATGCAAAAGCATGGTTTAACATATAAAATCCCTAAAATCTAATCAGACTCAAAATGTAGCTACTGGATTTAGCATTTACTCAATAAATTGCAAAAATGGTGTTTAAAATGCAAAAAACCTTGAGTGCACTAATAAAAAATTGGATTGAACAAATCCTAACCCTCAACTCAGATTAGGGTTAATTCTATTCATGAGAGAGAGAGAGAGGAAGGGAGAGCACCCTAATCCTACAATAGAGAGAGATAGATACGTGCAAAGGAGGACTTGTAACAGTGTTGGGGAGAGAGGACTCATAACAGTCATAGGAGGGACATCGCTCATCGGGGAGCATCGCTCACTGGAGAGAACAATCAAAGCTCAAAGAGAGTGAGAGGAAGAAAGGGGTCAAGGGCTGAGAGAGGCAGGGAGAGTAGGTGAGGGGAGTTTTGGCATAAGGGGAGATAGGCAGTGAGAGAGAGAGTCGAGGGCGTGCACAGACCGAGTCACGAAAAAAAATTTAATGATGACAGACCGACTCAGTCTGAACAGACCGAGTCAAATCTGATTTATTTTGACAGATCGACTCAGGTTTATTTCCTTTGAAGGATCGACTCGGTCTAAATAGACCGAGTCGGGTATATTTTCTTTGACAGACCGACTCAATCTAGACAGATCGAGCCGAGTCTATTTTTGGCAAACCAACTCGATCTAGATAGATCGAGTTGGGTCTATTTTCGGTAGACCGACTCGGTCTAGACCGAGTCGGGCCAGCCTTTGGGTCAGACCGACTCGGTCCAGACTAAGTCAAGTCTGATGGACCAACTCAGTCTAAATTGGGTCAACCATGTTTTAGAATATATATATAAAACCTTCATATATATATATATATACATATATATACATGTGCATAAGCGGATATGGACATGTATACAGAGTGAGGCAAAAATCGAGATGATGAAGACCTCGATTTTCTCAATTCGAGTTAGATCCAGATTTGGATCCAAATTGGATTCAAACCCAGATCAGGTCTCATATACATATAGCGGGATTCAAAATAAATTGAATCCAATGGAGTTTAGTTCAAATCCAAGTCCTTTACATCGTTGACGCCACTCTTATACCAAACTTATTACGAAAATGTTTGGACCAATGGCACCGGATGCAGGATCTAGTCAAATTTATAATTGAAAAACTTAAATGATCCATATTAGAATAAGAGTGGATCTGGATCTGAAATTCAATCAAAAGATCCAGTTAAACTAAATCTGAATTGTAGTGAATGCGAATTAGGTGTGGTGTAAAGACAAAATGAATCTGAGAAAAATTACATGAACCCAAGAATAGTCGAAGAGTAAAAAAATTATTTTGCCCTTGATATACCCAATTAGTAGATGAGGCATAACTTTTTATTCTAAAGTCAGATTTAAGTGATTTTTGAATTCTTGAATTATTTTCTTCAAGTAGGATCTATTAGCAGAGGATATGATGACAAACTAAAAAAAATGAAGTTAGAGTTTGACATTAAGGCTTAGGGGTATTTTTATAAGTTTTTACAAAGACGAGACTTTAAATAATGATACAAGATTTTTGTCTATTTCAGATCAGAACTTGCGAGAAGACTGAAGTTATTCCTTAGATTTGAAATTGAATCATTCCAGGTAAATGAACATTTGCAAATTTCTCTTTAGTTAAATAAAATACATGTTTGTTAGTTTAAGCATCCTGCAATATTATTCTATGTGTTTTAAGTATATTAGTTTTATTTTATTTTGAATAGAACTCACTACAGTTGTAAGAGTCGTGTCTATTTTATAAATGAGAACTTACTGAGTTGTAGACTCATCCCTTCTCTTAGTTACAACTGTAGGTTCAGAAACTGCTGCCAACAGAGTTCGTGAACTTTGACTCAGCTGCCACTAGACCTTTCTACATTTGAAGTATTATTCATTTTGTATGTTTTGTTTATTCTTCTTATGTAATTGTGACACTTTTTGAATGATAACAGTTATTGTTAATAGATGTACGGACATTTAGTTATTATGAAAAAAAAAATCTGACATAGTTTTGAGGTTATTTTGGTAATTTTCTTTTTAAAACTAACATCCACGAACCCGAGCCGGAGAGGCTCTGGTTTGGGTCATTACACAAAGCTTCTTGTCATAAGCACAAGCTATTCGAGCTTGATCATGTAGAGTTTTATCTGGCATGCCAATTCTTTTCTCCTTGATATAATGCAATTCATGTGCTCTGGCACAAGCATTGTCTTGTTTTGTCAACCGAGAAAGGGTATAAGCTGAATGTCTTATAGCAATTCTAAAAGATTTCGGTGGCTCTAAAGTGCATCTTGCAGATTCATTGTCTCATCAACAATTTTCTTTAGTGTATTGATGATGCTTCTATTACTAGACTTGTCTTGGCATGTAATTTTGGATGTTTCAGCTGGATTGGTTGGAAAAAATCCTGGCATGAAATATCACAGGTGGAACATACTGGGTATCAGATTGAGTTATGGCGATAGTAGCAATTTCATTGACACGAGTGGATGATGAACTCTTGGGTCTGATAGGAATAGATCCCTCTTGTCAATGAGGAAACGCTGGCAACGGTGTCCCAATTTGGGCCAAAGTATTTGCCACCCGATTCAAAGTTCAGGGATTGTAAAATTTCAACATGATAAACTGATGACTCAACCTTATGTGGGCACCAGTTCAGTCCTGTCTGTTTTCTCAGTTACAAAAGTTGGTTATTTTGTTTTATTTATTTGCTTACTAGTTTGTTATCTAAATTGTTTTGTATAGATTTGAGGCTGGAACTCCTGCATTTGGTGAAGCCATTGGACTTGCAGCGACACTTGAATTATCATGGATTGGTATGCAGAGGGTTCATGATTATGGCTTGTGAGGTGATCATTGACTATATTCTCATTGCTTTGTCTGTCAAGAAAATTGTGACATTTGTGGGTAGTGCGTGCAGACGTGAATAAAAAAGAACCAACGAAGACAAATATATTTTTGTCTCGATAACTTTTAATTTTTGGTGGTTATGTTTCTTACTTTTTTATGCTTTGTGATTTTCCTTGCTGTTAATTGCATATTTCATTTGGCTGGATATCACATCTAGAGATGGTTTTTCTTGCCTGGTCCATCTATTTCTATTCTCCCTTTTATCTGTTTCAGTTAGAGCTGCCCCATTAGATCTACCATAGCCTTCTGTCGGTGACAAACATTCACATCTATGGCCTGCCCCTTCAGAAACCGTCAAGTGTGCTGCCCTCTGTTCTTTCAACATCAACAACATACGTCCAACTGATGTTGGGACCTTTCCAGCTCAACAGGTATGTGGGTATGCACACTCCTGCATGTGATTGTGAACGTGTGTAGAGGTGGCAATCGGGTCGGGTTGGCGGGTCAGAATACCTCAACACAAACACCACCCATTTATTAAACGGGTCGGATGTGGCAAACACAAATACAACCCATTTATTAAACGGGTAACCCGACACGACACGGCTAACCCGTTTAATAAATGGGTCAGGTCGACACGACACGGCGACCCGTTTATTAAACGGGTCGACCCGATAACATAGACATTTTTGTTTACGATTTGGTTTGGTTCAGACTATTGGTCAAACAGGAGTTAGGGTTATATATATATATATATATATATATATATATATATATATATATATATATATATATATATATATATATATATATATATATATATATATATATATATATATATATATATATATAAAGGGTTGCGGGTTGACGGGTTTATGTAAACGGGTTGACCCGCCTGCCTAACCCGTTTATTAAACGAGTCAAACGGGTTGGCGGGTTGGCATACCCCTAACACGAACACGAACCGTTTAATAAACGGGTTAGGCGGGTCAACCCGTTTACGACACGAACCCGTTTAAGCCAAACCCTAACCCGGCTAAGAAGCGGGTTGGCGGGTCGGGTCAGATTTTGCCACCCCTAACGTGTGCGAGAGAGAGAGAGAGAGAGAGAGATCATTTTTTGACTTGTGTTTGAGTGCATATGTCCATGCGTATCTGAATGTGTGTGTGTGAGATTTAATTGAATCAAGCTAGGATTGCATCTTTCAGGTCATGAAAATTTTGTTATTGACTGGACATGTACATGCTGAAATGCGTTATGCTTCATCATGTCTCTATGCAGTCATACTTGCACACAGTATGCTTGCAAGAGACCACCTCTGTGTCCTAACAGTCTTGGTTGTACCCTTCCAGCATGGATTGGCCATCCGGTGCGGCCATCATCGTACTCATTCCATTACACCGATTTCTGAATGCAAACTAGAGTGCTCAACCGAGCCTTTATTTTTACAATGTTGATAGATCTATCTAAGCCCTTAAGGACAGTGAGCTTCTTCTGTTTTCATGTGGTATGCAGTTGGTGATACATCTACATCCTATGCTATGCTCCGCTGTTTATAACTTTTTTTTTATATGTACAAGGAGAAACCGCCCCAAGGATCAGAAACCCAGCTGTGCTGGCTCTGCCTGTCGTACTTACAATCACTGTCCTGACAGCATAAAACTACATGGGACCCCTTGCCTACAGGGAGTCTCCATGTTTTGGCTTGCGCAAGAGGAGATGCCCATGGGATTTCAACATAGACTGCCTAACAGCCTAGACCCCATCTCATTGCACAAACCCTTTTGGAGCTAGGGTTGTTTATAAGTTTTATGCTTTTGTCTTGCATGAAGGTCCTCCCTGACACACTCTCCTCATCGATGAATACAGTGTTAAGGATAAATAAACAATCTCCAACTACAACAAAGGAAACCACCGGCTCAAGATAAACACACACAACCAAAATGGCAACATGATAAGACAAATGTTGAGTTCCCAAATAATGTAGGTACACTATCACAACCGAATTCCACTCTTGCCAAAAAGACTCAGCAACAAATGTGAAAAAGATAAGGATGTGTGTCCACACGCATGATAACAATCTCCCCCTCAAGTTGGTGCGCAAATGTCCATCAAGCCCAACTTAGAACTTAATGATTTTCATGGCTTAGGGATTTAGTAAAAATATCTGTCAATTGTTTCTTACTACTCACATATGATGTGAATACTTCTTTAGCTTGAATGTTCTCTCTTATAAAATAGCAGTCAACTTCTATATGTTTGATTCTTTCATGAAAAACCGGATTTGCACCAATGTATATTGCAGCCATGTTGTCACATTTGAGTTCTATTAGTTGAGAAATTTTGATGCCCATATCAAGAATGAGAGCCTTGATCCAAATGAGCTCACAAGTACAAGCTGCCATGGCACGGTACTCGGCCTCAACACTAGATCTGGCAACTACAGACTGTTTCTTGCTCCTTCATGTGACGATTTCTACCAACAAACCTTCTATCATTTGGGTCCCCTACCCAATCAACATCAGTAAAACCCATTATATCCAGACTGTTGTTTTTTTTCATAAGAATCCCTTTGCCAGGGCTTCCTTTAAAATAACGAAGAATTCTGTGAGCAGCTTCAACTTGAATGAATCGAGGTTGATGCATAAACTAATTGATCACACTCACAGCATATGTAATATCGGGACGTGTAATAGTCAAATATATTAGCTTTCCCACAAACCTTTGAAAACTCTCGATGATGGCAATACTATCTTTATCATTTTTCTTTAGTTTGTCGTTAACTTCCAGGAAAGATTTTGTAGCTTTAGCACCAATCAAGTCAATATCTTTGAAAAGATTTAACGTATACTTCCTTTGACATAAGAAAAGACCTTTGTTTGAATGAGTGACTTATATGCCAAGAAAATACCTTAATTTTTCAAGGTCTTTAATTACAAATTTGGCATGAAGGATTTCTTTGGTTTTCTGCATCATAGCCTTATTGTCCCCTGTCACAATTATATCATCAACATATACAAGCAAGATAATTGTGCCCTGTGAAGAACTGTGCACAAACATAGTATAGTCAGCAGTACTTCGCTTAATACTGATTTTGATAAGAACCTCATTGAGCTTGGCAAACCAGGCTCGAGCAGATTTCTTGAGACCGTAAATAGATTTCTGAAGTTTGCATACTTTCCTATGATCATATTCATACTCGAGAGGAGGATCCAATATACTTCTTCCAACTCTCCATGGAGAAAAACAGTTTTTACATCCAGTTGGAAGATGCTCTAATGCTTATTAGTAGCAACATAAAGAAGAATGTGGATTGAACTCATTTTTGCAACAGGCGTAAAAGTTTCAGTGAAGTCAATACCCTATTTTTGTGTGTATCCCTTTGCAACCAGTCTTGCCTTGTACCTTTCTACGAAGCCATCACTATTGAATTTGATTTTATATATCCATCGACATCCAACAGTTTTCTTACCTTCAGACAATTTAACTAACATCCAAGTATTGTTTTTTAGTAAAGCTTTTAGTTCATCATCCATAACTGATTTCCGCTTAGGGTCTTCAAGAGCTTCTTTATGACTCAAAGGTTCATGATGGGCATACGTTTTGGCAAGGTAAGTTTGATAAGGTACAAATAGTTTTGAAAGTTCAAATTGATATTATATTGAATGGACTTTAGGAGTCTCAGTAGTGTAATAATAGCAATAATCTCTTAGTTTGACAGGAAGCATGGTGGGACGGGATGCCCTTCTCAAATTATCGGTCTCTTGACCAATTTGATACTCAGGCAAGGGCTGACTTGAGTTAGTATCGATCACGAGATTCACAGGTATTGTATTGTGATTCAGTATAGGAGAGGACTCAGAATCTTGGTCTGGTGGGCCAATCAAATCATTAGGGCTAAGCGAGGTAGGTCTGAATTCAATAGGAGGATCAGGTATAGGCAAGAAAGAGCTGAACATATTCGGTTGATTCTCCCCCTTATTAGGACACTGGAAGTATGGTTTTTTCTCAAAAAAATTTACGTCCCTTGACACATAAAGCCTTTTTAAGATAGGATCGAAACATTTAAAACCCTTTTATGATGAAGAATATCCAACAAACACGCATTTGATGGCTCTTTTCTCAAGCTTATTGCGAAATTTGTCTTGTATATGCACGAATCACTTACACCCAAAAACTTTCAAATGGTTGATGAAAAAAAATTTATTTCTCAAATTTTCCATAGGGATCTCATACTCCAAACTAGAACTTGGAATATGGTTTATAATGTAACAGGCAGTAGCTATGGCATCAGCCCAATATTGTTGGGGGATGGTCATATGAAACATAAGAGACAGTGCCACATTGAGCAAGTGACGGTTTTTTCTTTCAGCAACCCCATTTTGTTGTGGGGTTCTGGCACAAGTAGTTTAAGGCGTTATACCTTGCTCAGATAAGAAATCATCAAGAACTTCATTAATATATTCTCCTCCATTATCATATCTCAGATGTTTAACCTTATGATCATATTGAGTACACACAAGATTATAAAAAAAAATAAAAACTTTGGCCACTTCATATTTATGTTTTAGGAAATACACCCAAGTGACCCGAGATCTATCTTCAATAAATATGACATAGTATCTGAAATCGAACACCGAGTCTACGCAGGCTGGACCCCGCACATTAGAATACAACAATTCAAAAAACTAACTACTTCTAGTGGAGGAGTTTTGAAAAGGAAGCCTAGTGGCCTTAGCAAATTCGCAAGCATCACACGATAGACTAGTATTATTCGATTCAGGCAGCAAAGATTTTATAATTTTAGCAGAAGGATGTCCAAGACGTGAATGCCAAAGGCTATAAGTGTTACTGGATTGATCACTACTCAAAAATGTTGTCTTTGGTTGACTGAAGATGTATAGACAATCATATTTTATGCCTCTACCAATCATCGTCTTCGATCTTTTGTCTTGAAAGACAACCTCCTTAAAAGAAAAAACAGTCAAACAATCATGAGTCTTAGTATGGACATAAGATTAGCAACAAGTTTTGGAATGATGAGGACTTTAGAATCGGTATCACGATTCATAAAATTGATATTTTTTGTGTTGGTGACCATCATGATAGAACTGTCGGCAGTATATACCAATTTTTTTGAGCTAGTCAGGCCATCATCATGGTTCGCCATGTGGTCCAAGGCTCCAGAATCTATAATCCACTCATTGTTTGTAATACATGAAAGAAGAGCATGAGTTTTACCTTGTTGTTCGGCAAGTGCATCACTGATGGGAGATGACGATGCTAAGCTACTCTTAGCCATCTGTTGAAAAAAATGAGTAAGGTCATCCTTGGTGACAAAGTTTGCAGCATCGGGCTTAGTATTATTCTCCTTGTTACGGTTAGGACGACCCATGAAATTCCAACACCGATCTTTGGAGTGACCTAACTTTTTACAATAGGAGCATTTGAGTTTCAACCTTGGTCGAAACTGGTCTTGAGAAAAACTGCTTAGAGGTTTGGTGCTTGTATGATTTTACTTTACGTCAACCTGAGATGTCATTTTTTCTGTCTGATCTTCTTTAATTTGAATGCTTGAATTCATAACTTTTTTATGAGTTTCTTCGTGTTGGATCATTGTGCATATCATGTTATATGAAAGAAATGACATTGTCATCAAGATCAGGCTTCGCAGTTTTTCATAATCTGGACTGAGACCTGCAAGAACTTTAAACACTTTGTCTTCTTCAAACCTTTTTTTACTTTCAAGGATATTACCAGTAGGAAGATGATATTGGAGCAATTTGTCCAACATCTCTCTAAGTATACCTATGTACACACTAAAGGGCTTGTCATCTCGAGTATATTTAGCTATTTTCAGTTGAAGCTCATAGACTATTGCAAGGTTAAATTGTTCACCATAAATCTCTTTAACCGCATCCCAGATTTCCTTTGTGGTGTTCATAAACAGAAATCTTCTAGCAATAGCTGGTTCCATAGAGTTTAACATTCAACTCATGACCATATCATTCTCAAATTTCTATTTTTTATAAGTGGGATCTAGTTTATTGATTTTTTTAGTGATATATCCAAGTTTGGATCTGCCACTGAGAAATAACTTAACGACCTTTGCCCAGCTTAGATAATTGGCCTCAGTGAACAGCGTGTTAGTGATTTTAAGAACATGATTATGCTCAGAGTAACCAACCTTATTCTCGATAGTTTGGGCAGAGGAACTCTTACTATTCTCAGCAGCAGAACCTTTGGTGGTATTGGTAGGATTGTCGGCCACTGATTCTCCACTCACAACGAAGACTATAAAAACGATGATCACTTCAATGCATTGTGCTCTGATACCATGATAAAACGCACACACACAAACAAAATAAGATTTAGGTGGTTCGACAGTGACTGCCTATATCCACAAGAAGGAACGTGGGTTGAGCTTAGTTTTATTTCTGACACACTCTCCTCGTCGATGAATACAGTGTTAAGGATAAATAAACAATCTCCAGCCACAACAAAAGAAACCATCGGCTGGAGATAAACATACACAACCAAAATGGCAACTCGATAAGGCAAATGTCGAGTTACCAAAGAATGTAGGTATACTATCACAATCGAATTCCACTCTTGCCAAAAAGTCTCAGCAACAAATGTGGAGAAGATAAGGACGTGTGTTCACCCCACATGATAACAGAATAAACATGCAGGCGATATGGCTTTTCTAGTTGGTTAGATATCTAAGTAGGCATATTTGACTTCGGATTGGGCATGCAAGGGTTAAAATGTCAGCAATATTTGTCACAAATATTCAAACCCAAGATCCCTTGCTTATGAAGCACGGATCAGATGCAATCACATCGTATACTGAGTGTGTCGCTGCACCCGAGAGCCACCATCTTTTGGACTCAAGTTCAACATCCCACTTAAAGTGAGCAATGTGATTGCACCTAATCCACCCTTTCGCTTGCGATAGTGTGACTTTCCCATATAGTTATCGTCTCATTTGAGTCTGAGGCCCAAAGCTTATATGAAACCATGCAAGTCCAAGGCTCAGAGAGTTAGGCCTACTGAAAGGAGCCTTGCACCAAAGCTCGGGCACAAATTTGGCTCATACTGGTTGGGGCCATGGAACCCGGACTCATAATTCTCTGAGGATTGCCCTAGGTGTTTAAGTTGAGATCAGGTGCAATGTGATTGTATGCTTTAAGTGTGCTGCTATACCGGATCGCCCATCATCTGTTTGGTCCCACATCTGACAGGCTATACCTCAAAGATGGTGGGTGTGGAGGGTGTTGTGTGTTCTCCCCCGAAGACAAATTCGCGTGTTCCAGTGTGTACGGAGGAATATCTTGGGACCCGTGATAATTCATGTGCCAATGTTACCCATGTTGACTTTATAATAAAATAACATATAAAAAAGGTAGATATAAGTTTGATGAAAATGTTCTCTCGTAGCTATTTATGAAAATACGTATTCAGACTAAGCGAAACAAACCTGAAGCGCACTCTCTTTCTTCTCTGTTTGAACTTTTCGTCGTCTTCTTCTTCTTCTTTCTTCCCCATGAAACATTGTAAAACCCTCTCTCTCTCTAGAGAAGAAATTAAGGGAGGCAAAGAGCCGACGATCCAATGGCGATCGTTGTCCTCTTCCTGCTAGTAGTGGCCGGAATGCTGCCCTCGTTCAGCAGGCAACCGACTGTGGTGGCTCCTCTGTTGCCTTCGAGGGACACCTACAATGGAATCTTCCTCCAGTACGGCTTTCAGGTGAGCGAACTGGTGCGTCTACCCCTACGTCGGCCATACTTTTTATCAGGGTTATACCTTCCAGGCCACCCTGACGTTGCTCAACACAGGCGTTCGCACCGTTAAGTCCTGGCGGGCATTCGTCAGGTTCGGGCACTGTGAGGTCCTCATCTTGACCTCCGGCACCATGCTCTCTGACAGGACCCACCTCCCCGCCAACATCGAGAATGACACGTTTCTCTCTGGCTTCCTTGTCACAAACCGCTAAATTGAGTAGCTATTTACGAAAATCGTGTAGCAAAAAAAAATCCAAATCGCTACGCGATTTTTGTAAATCGATATATCGAGTAGCGATTTACGAAAATCACGTAGCAAAAAAAAATGGCAAATCGCTAAATTGAGTAGCGATTTATGAAAATTGCGTAGCAAAAAAATGGCAAATCGCTACATGATTTTCGTAAATCGCTATATTGAATAGCGATTTATGATAATCGCGTAGCGAAAAAAAATGGCAAATCGCTAAATAGAGTAGCGATTTACGAAAATTGCGTAGCAAAAAAAAAAGGAAAATCGCTAAATCGAGTAGCGATTTACGAAAATTGCATAGCGAAACAAAAAGGAAAATTGCTAAATGGAGTAGCGATTTACGAAAATCGCGTAGCAAAAAACAAGTTGCAAATCGCTACGCAAGGTTGGTAAACCGACTAGCGATTTTCGTAAATTGCTAAATCGCGTTGCGAAAAAAAAGGCAAATCGCTATGTGATTTTTATAAATCACGTAGCAAATAAAAAAAAATTTGTCATTTTCTAGAATCGTCATTTCATGACACCAATAGCAAAAAAGGGTATTACGAAAACCGCGAGCAAGAAATAACCGAAGAAAATAGTAAACAAGAACGATCAAACAAAATACAACAAGGACACATAGATTTACGTGGAAAAAACTCTCCTCAAATTCGAGAGGGAATAAAAAACTACGGTCTCCCAGAGAAAAAACTTTATTGCTCTTTTTCAACAGTTACAAGAGGAAAAGAAAAGAAATAATTTATACAAGGCAAGGGTGACAACCCTAAACCTAAAAAAGTTGGGTCTCATTCTTAAGAAACCGGGTCTCAAACATAAGCCTAAGAAAAAAATTCTGAATCAGGCTCCACAACTCATCAAAGGGCGCTTAAGTCTTTGCAACCGCTCCTTTTCTAGAATCGTCATTTTATGGCATCAATGGTAGAAAGGGTACTCAAGTCTTTGCAACAGCACCGGACTCCGACGCTAACTGATGCTGACAAACATGAAGATACGAGCTGCACGTGCTTACATACGTGGTGCTCATTCGAACCCACGAACACACACTTGCCTGTTCGGGGGGTGCACATATAACCTGCTTCATAGGTGATCAGTTGCAGCAGCATACTAAAGTTGCACCTGATCCTGTGTTTAGGGTATGGTCTCTTTGGATCCTGTAAAACACTTGGTAAGATTAGCAATCTCACCCACTGTTTACAACCACAAAACCCACTTCATTGTACTGTAGCTCAGTATAAGTGAGACCCACAGAGGGGTGGGTTTTGTGGTTGTAAACAGTGGGTGAGATTGCTTCTCTTTGCTCTGACCACCTCTCAATCCATTGGATGTGATCGGTTGCATTCAAACCATAGTCACAAATATGGGTGAGGCTATTTCTCGCGATATTATAGGTTTGATGATAAAATCTCCAGAAAATCTTAGGGCATAAAAAATAATAAAATTAAGTAAGAAAATATCATGTTTAGACGAACAATACATAAATAATAAAAGAAACAAGTAAAAAATATTTAACATATAAAAAATAAATAAAAACAGTAAAACCAATTGATAATATTATATTTTACCTATATTATAGTTTGCTGAATTTACAAAGATAATATCATGATATTTTGCCTATATGTGTCTCTGATTCAAACACAACAAATGTGTGAAGTCATTAATAAAGGGGGTGTTTCGATGTCGGACCTGTCATTGACCCGTGGTAGATCTGACCTCGATCGTATTCAGGGACACCCTTAACAACTGTAAGTAGTCATTAATAAAGGGGGGGGGGGGGGGGTGTCTGCACGCACCTTTTATCCAGATAAATTTAGATAAGTTAGGATATTCCTCTGTGATTGCGTCGCCAGTATGCCTGGCTGTGTTCCATCTGTGGGGGTATGCAGGTGACTCTGAACACTCTTTTAAGTGCATTCATTTGTTTATTTACTGCAAACAGGTTTAAACCAGTGCACGTGGGGGCTGACAATCGGGTTGGATTTTGATTTGGATCAATTCCAGATCCAACTTAAAATGCTGATCTGAAGAACATATTCAAATGCCCATTTGGATTATAATGTTGGTTAGCCCGAGTCGATCATAAGCACACTCCTCTCTCTTTAGCCCTCCTTTTCTCCTGGACATTAGTGATGTAAGTGGGTTGGATTCGGTATGTAGATTGTTGAATCCAACCTAGTCGGATATTTCTCAGTTGGATTTAGAGTCATAATGTAGGAGCTCATGCTAAATCAGATCTCGCTGGTTTAGATAGCTAAGCGGATGCATATTCAGATATGGATATCCATCAGTTTTGGATTAGGATGTACAACTCTATACGGAATCTAAATTCAATTATTATTTCGATTTTGCTTACTCGACCAAACCCAACTGAACGGATCCTGGTTCGATTTGAATATCCAGATGGTATCCCTTTCTGTCCTTTGACCGCAGACAGTTTCACAGAAAACCTGGGCAACTTGCCCTTGCTGCTTCCTTAAACACGTGTTATCTTATTATCCATTCAGAATTATCCCCGGGGCCCACCTGAGAGCGACCCGGATCTTTGGAGGCGATTCGAAGCAATCTTTTTGCACGCACTGCGTGGGGGGTCCGATCACTCCCATAAATGGTTGTCCCCGGGTGTCCGTTCCGACCAAGCAGGGGCTGCCACCATTGAGGATAAAAGGCCCAGCCTTTGTTTTTATTTGATTGTTAAATTACCAAAATGCCCTTAGTAGGTTCCACATCCATTAGACAGGCTTGACTCGGAGACAGTTTTCGCATGAGATATTTTTCTTCTGTTTTCTTTGCTTTTATGGCCATTTGAGTCATTGATCCTCACTCCTTCGCACTAGAAGGAAGCTTTGGTCATTTTTTTGCAGAAGGTGTTTGTTTCCTCTCATCTTTCTGAGATATTCCCTCTTATAATAAGAAAAAAAACTCCCGATAAAATACACTTCTTATTTTAACTTATATTTAACTTAAGTTACACAAACGACAAAAAAAAAAAGCAGAAGTTAGCAAACAAAGTTAAGTGGGGAGAGGTCACAAAATCTGCCATGATTTTCACCACGTGGCAGCACCAACGGAAGAGGAGAGAAAAAAAGTGGGGCCCGAGAGAAGCGCGCCTGTGCCCCATTTACCGGGTAAAACCCAAACCCCGGAAAAGAAAGATGGGGAAAACGAAAAATCACGGCGTCGAAGATGGCCGGGAATCGCCGATCGGTTGGAGCATGAGGTCGTCCAGGTCGCCGAAGCCGTCGTCGTCGCGCCAGCGACTCACCCTCCAAGCCACGTCGGAGAAGAACGGGAGGGACCAGGAGAAGGAATCTGCGCCGGCTCCTCCGAACGGCTCGAACCATGCGCAGCAGAGATCCGGAGAGACGCTCGGGTCCGACTCGGACTCGGAAGGGTGCTGCTTCTCGAAAGGGGCCGGGTCACCGATCGACGGCGGGAGGACGGACGTCGGCGAGGAGACGAACGGCGTCGAGGGCGTCGCCGGCTTGGAGAAGTTGGTGACCGCGTTGGGACCCTTGAGTCTCAAGGCCGCGTCGTCGTAGACGCTTGCCGCCTCCTCCGGGGTGTCGAACGTCCCGAGCCAGAGCCGCTTCCGGCGGGTCGGGTCGCGGATCTCGGCGGACCACCGACCCCACGGACGCCTCCGGACGCCGAGGAACTTCTCCCTCCGGCCCTCCGGCACCTCTGCCTCCCGGCGGTGGAGCTCAGACAGCCGCCGGCGCTTCCTCACAGGCGCCGGCGTCGGATCCGGCGGAGCGGCCACCTTGATCTCGAGCACGTGCTTCTTAACACGTAACCTGCAGACGTGACCGCCTTCCTCGTCGCTCGATGAGTCGGTAGCGTCTACGTCGTCGAAGTAGACCCGGACGACCTTAGGCCCGATCCGCCGTCCGGAAGTCGAGGCCGTCGGTTGATCCCTCCGGCGGTTGTCCTGTCCGATCGCTGCCGGAGAACTCGTCATACCGCCGGGAATCCCTCTCCAACATGAAAAAGAGCGCCGGTAAATCAGAATCCGAGTCGGCTCTCTGCGGAGTAATCCGGCAATACTCCGGCAGTTTTAGAACCCTCTGGAAGCGCTCGTTAGCTCCACAAGCTAAACTCAGAAAGACTGTCAAAAGAGAGAAAGCTTTTGACTTCCTCGTTTTTCCTTCTTCCCGGAGCAAATTCGCAGGGTTTTAGATCAAAGAAAAGGAAGTCAAGAGCTAGGGTTTTAGATCCTTTCTCCTTCCTCCTCTTGCCTCTTCCTGCTTAGTTTTTAAAACAACGGAAAGATCGCGAGGAAGCTTCTCAGAAATCGCTAAAGTGGCCGAAGCTCGGCCCCCGTGCGCGCCTCCCGCTTTCCCGAACGTGGGAATACGATTCCTTCAACCCTCCTACTTTTCCCGATCTACGGCTCCTTCTGATCGCAGGAGGAAGGAAAAGGAGGGAAGGGAGAGACTTTTAGCTTTATTCTTCCCCCTCGAGATCCTCACAAGAAGAGGGAAAAGATCAGAAAGGAAGAAACTTTGAGGAGATTTCTTTCCCCAGAAAGATGAGCAAATCCGATCACCGGAAGACAACCGATCGGAGAATCTGACGGCGAAGAAGCGATCGGTTTCTGTGAAACACTTCTTCTTTGTGGAGAAGAGAGAAGGGGAGAAAAGGAGGAAGGAGAAAAAAGAGGGAGCAGAGGGGAGTGAGGAGGGCGGGGGTATTTATACTCGAGCTCTCTGGCTCAGCTGAGTCAGTAGGAACGTTTCGCCCTCCCGATTTAATCGGCGGGTTGCTCTGCAAATCCTACCTGATGATATCCTAACGTCATGACGGGGAGCAAACTATACTGGTCTACGTTTTTTATCTGACCAAAATACCCTCATTTCATTTCTTTAGTTGCGATACTACCACTGTATCGTGAACGGACCGTTAATTAAGGGTATCAACGGGCCTGGTTTACCCGAACCAAACCCTATAGGGTCTCGGTATGGTGATAAATAAGAATACCCGACTAAGACCCGAATCTGGACCCGAAGGTCCAATTAATACATGGACCCGAGTATAGTTGTGAGATTTTATACCGGACCCAACCCGAGTTCAGATTAAGACTAGCAATTTTTCAATGTAAAAATGATAAAAAATATATATAGTTTTACCGGGTATGCATGGTCCCGGTTTGGTTCATTTAGTTCTCATCAGGTCTGGGTATGATTTTTCTTATAGTGGACCCGATTAGACCCAGGTCTGGACTCTATACCATACAAGAAAATCTGGTTCCACTCGATCCGAACCAAACCTGATCCGTTAACACCCCTACATTTAATACTCAGTGTGTTAATTTTTTTCCTCTTTCCGTGAGAAAATATAGCCGATATTTTGAAAATTTATTGCGGTATTTTCCGTGACGTGTGTAATCCCGTGATGTTTTGTAAGTATCACAATGGTAACCCGATATTAACCCAGTGAAATCCATTTTGGAAAATTGGTCATTTTTATGCTTTTGCTTAATGTTATATCATATTTTAGTATCTTCAATGTTTTGTATATTCGCCTTTGATTTTTTGCAGATTCTAAAAAATATATATATAAATTTTAATTTATCACGAGTATCTTCACTGGTGAGGAAATTTGGATACCGAACTAGTGACATTTGGCTTTCGTTTGTATTGTTTATTTTTAGTGATGAAAATCAAACCAGTAAAATTTTTTTTTTTTTGGGTGGGATAAAATGCTTAGAAATTTAGGTCGTCTAAGCCTTGTTAGTAGGATGGTCAAGACTTTTTCAAAGAATCTTGTTTTTTTTTTTCTATGCGTGCCTATGAGAGAGAGAGAGATGTATTATTGTGATAAACATAGTTTGACTTCTTTTGGCAATTATTTAAATTCGGATGTCACTAATTCAGTGCAAACGTGGTGCCTTTTGGATGTTGTAGAAAATGGCATCCATAGAGTTGGCTAGATTGCATCAATGGAGTCATGCCCTAATTCACTTACGTCTTTTTAAGGGCACTCTCTCTCTCTCTCTCTTATATATAGGAAAAGTGGTCGATTTATGATTGCTTTTTTGAACATGACCAAAATGAACTCGTGTCCAATCAACACCTTTAGTGACTTTTATCGTCGCTAAAGGTGTTGTACTGAGACTTTTAGCAGCGACAAAAGTCGCTGTTAAAGGTTTGAGACCTTAGTCGCCGCTAAGTCTTAGAGTGGAAACCCTTTGGCTGATTATGAAATTTTTGCACATTGTAGGCTGTTGATTTTTGGACCCCTATAAAAACTTAATTACTAAACAAGTTTCTTACTAAAAAACCATGTAGATCCGTAACATTTGATCTAAAAAAATTAAAAAAATTTGAAGAAAACAGTGATTTCTACTCATTAGTTTCATACTTTCATTAGTAGCCAATATTAACCCTATATATATATATATATATATATATATATATATATATATATATATATATATATATATATATATATAACAGGGTACTTCCGGAGCACCTTCTCTTACATAAAGAAAGCTTTCTTAAGTTTTTTTTTTTTTATCAGCCCTCGATATGATCTTCATGCTTTTTTTTAGTAGAAAACAAATTTTGAATCATGTGATTGTGACCTACATGTATGTTTTTTAAGATCTTAAAAAAATTGAAAAATCTTGTTTTTTTTCTTCTAAAAAACATGATCCAAAGCATGATTCCTATCAAATAAATTATGTTTAATGCATCTTTGAATTCATATGGTTTTTAATAGGTGGGAGTCCTCACTGGAGCATTAGTTTATATATATATAATCACAGTAAAGGCCAGCTGTCTATTGTGATCCGTACGTAGCCCCAGCTTAGGGTGGTTTTAAAATATTCAAAAAGGTTTTTTTCATGTTTTTATCAAATCCAACCATACAAATGTGTTCTACATGTTTTATTTTGGATCATCCAATTCTAACATGTGGATAAGTTTTATAAGGTTCGAAAATTAACTGTCTACAATTTTAATAAATAGTCAAGTTGAAAATTCATGTTTTTTTTCATGAAAATCCCAAGAATGGAATTGTGACTTATTTACATTCTCAAAATAAATATCACCAGGCTTGTTTCTACTAGTTCAGGAACTTGGTTACATTTTAGGCCTGAATATCGCTAATGTAGACCCAAATCATGAACTTGGTCATGTTCTTTTGATAGTCAAGGCATGCTATTGAGCTCAGGTGAAGCTCTTGGGCTGGCCAAAAATAAAAAATAAAAAGACAATCATGCACCATGAAGAAAGCTACCTATTTGGGAAATAGAAGGACATGTAGACCATGTCCCAAGCGAAAAGGCAATGCTACTTTTGTTAAAAATGTAAAGATGGTATTGATTCACGCGTCTGGTTATTAATGATTTTCTCAGCAAGGGAAAATCTTTGGATAAATTTTTTTTTTCTCAATTGAGAAAATCTTGGTATATTATGATATGTTGAAAATGGGGGAGAATTTCAAAATCTCAAGATAATATCAGGATTTCATGACTGGTAATAACCTATCAAGAATTTTCAAAATCTTGGCTAAATTTGAATAGAATCTATAATTCCCTGGACATCCAAATATCTTATCAACAGCAAGAAATAGTGTGGAAGGGATGTAGATTTGACCTCGAATCTATAGAAAAATTCTATCAAAACTACAATTTAGCTAAAGGAAAATTAGAATTAACAAAAATTTGCAGGAAATAAAAAAGGACACTAGAAATTAAGGGAAAAGAGAGGAAAAAGAATAAATCGACTTCATGTTCAATTCCGATCTTCCTCTAGATCTCTCATCTTCTTAAAGAAAAATATTTTCTAATTCTAATAAAATTAAACAACCTACCTGTTATGAAAACCTTTTAAAAAGATAAAATCTATACTAAAATTATGGATCAGATACAATGATCCAAATAAGAAAATAAAAATCCAAGTTATAAACGAATCCATATTAGCCTGGGTCTTCTGCTCTACAGTATAGATCACATTTGTGCTTTCTCTAATTTCGCTTAACTTTATGGGTTATGGGCTCGCAAGATGGAATTGAAATTTTATACTTCTCTAGAAGATGAATAAGCCGGATAGGATCTGTTCAGCCAGTCATCTGAACCTCTATACTGATCTGGATCAAATGAATCTAAAGTTGATAGATCCCATAAAAGAAAGCTCTAATCGAAAGATGTTGTCATGAAGGCAATTTGGATCTCATACTCTAAAATATCCATGATCCTTTTCTCCCCTTGTTGAGTTCAAGTAGCTTCATTTAAATCCAAAAATGTCGGTAGGTTTGGGTTAAGTTATTGGATATGGGTGGATCGTGGTTTAGGACATTAAGAATGACTTGAGAGGGTTTATCAATAACTGGGCTTAATTGGACCTGCGTTTGGGTTTAGGAGAATCCAACAAAATGGATTTGGACTCGTCACATAGTTTAGGATGCAAATCTTACTGAATTAGATCTAGGCATTTATTGGGTTCTAAGTGAGGTTTCGATTTGGGCCTCAAATGGGTCTCCACTATTTTGGTCTTGGTAATTTTGGGGATGGGAGTGAAAACAGGTAGATGCAGATCCGCATCATATGTTAATATCTCTTCAATATGTAATGTCACTTGAATCATGTGGAATATACTTGGAGATCTGCTTAGCCTCATTTTCTTGGATATGATCCTCGGATCTAAGATGATAAAAGTCTTCAGTATAGTCTGAAACAGATTTAGAACATTAAGAAAGCTGGCAATATTGCACATATGCTTGATCTGTTTCTGCATCTCTATCGGTCTCATATGGGTTAGGTCATACTGGATCAACTTTCAGCTTACGTTGGATCTTGATAGGTATTAGGATCGGATCCTGGGACTTGTGGGTTTCCTTGGATTTGAGAATGGGTTTTTGGCTAATTCTGGATCTTGGGTTACACTATGATTTGAATATGTATGAGATTGGGTGTGGGTAGGACTCAATTGGGTTTGGGTAGGTATTTTGGTCAAAAAATAAGCTTTGGGGGTTTACATGAGGGTTTTGGTTCATTTTGGGTTGGGTTATACAAGATTTGAGGGTTATTCGGGTTTGAAACAGGGTGTAAATGTTACTCCAACCTTGTGAAAAATGGATTTCAGAAAAGAGATTTCAAGCCTAGAGGCACGTTCTTAAGATCACTATCTTTAGAACTTCAATCGCCCCACTCCGGAAATTCCGAAGATGCGAAAAAGGGTTTTGTTACGACTGAGTTCCCAAAATACAACTAGGCTTGAACCTCAAGAGAGTAACTGCTTCGCAAGAACATATGACCTCTCCCACACATCAACTCTGCAAGCCAAACCGAGAAGAAAGAAAGGAGAAAACTGGAGAGTCGGAAATTCTGATGTCTTCAAAAGACGAAAATAGAAGATATTTATAGACATTTAGAGAGGCCAAAACGTTTTACGATAAATGAGATTAATGGCCATAAATCTGACAGTTTGAAAATAGAACGAAAAGGTACTTGAACGGTCACCCACCTTTGACTGTCAATCAAAGGCCTTCAAAACCGTCCAACAGTCACAAAGCACCTTAAACTCAATATAAATGCTATTAAAACCTTTCAAACGGCCAGATATCTCAAAACTGAAAAATCAAAACGGATATTTGCGCCTCATATGCACCTCGCACCACTGCGACGCCACATTGCGCCCTTGCGCACACACGCGCATGCGGGCGAACGACGCGTCCGTTGCTGCACAATGCGCAACAACGTCCGCAAGCCACCCAAAGACATAAGGCTTACAAAAGTAAAGAATAGAGAACAAAGCTTATATTTAAACCACTAGAAAAACTGATTTCTCTTAGATATGAGACTAAACCTTTTAAAGCACTTTTGGTGGAAAGAAATCACCAATTTTAAAACTTTCCTAACAATCTCCCACTAGTTTTAAAATATATTTGGCTTGCATAGAAACTTATGCATCAGTGAGAGTGTCTGCATGACTTGAACCCCCACTATTTGAAAGAAAACCTAAATTAACCAAGGTGCTAAGTGGACTTACCTTGAACTTAGCTCCTTATATTGCTAATAGAGTTTTCAATCATACATAGGTTTCCAAAAGTTCGATTGTGTGGATTTCATGTTGGCACATTTAGAGCCTTGTGCTTTCCTAGATTCATGAGTGTTCTAGAGAATTGTCAATTCTCATAAGAAACGGCTCACATTTCTACACTCATATAGGTGAGTTTGTCTAGGTGTACTGTAACACACACCCTAGCCTTAAGGCCTACAAACTCATTAAGAGCTATTAGCTCAACCCTCATATTAGTTACAGCTCATGAGCACACATCAGTAATGGGCTTACATAAATATGTTCAATATCTGTCATTCACCAATTCGTTTCCCATTGAACCGATGCATGTGGGATCTCTAACGCTCTAGGTTGGTTATCCTTAGGTGATGACTTAATTGGCTTAATTCCCATTCCCCTCGATGTTTTATTGATGACATCTTTCGAAAGGCCTTTCGTAAATGGGTCTGCCAAATTTTGACATGACTTCACATATTTCAATGAAATAATATTGTCATCAATCATTTGTCTTATAAAACTGTGTCTTAGACTAATATGTCTAGACTTCCCATTGTATTTCATATTGCATGCTTTACATATAGCTGATTGGCTATCACAAAACATTGATATAGCAGGTATAGGCTTCTCACCTAGTGGAATATCCACTAGCATATTCTTAAGTCATTCAGCTTCTCTACATGCAGATGCCAAAGCAATAAACTCAGATTCTATTATAGAATGAGTTATACAGGTTTGTTTCTTAGACCCTCATGCAACTGCTCCTCCACCAAGGGTAAAAACCCAACCACTCATAGACTTGGAATCTTCAAAGTCGGTATTCCAACTTGCATCACTATACCCTTCAATAATAGCAGGAAACTCGGTATAGTGAATTCCATAGTCTAAAGTATGCTTTAGATATCTAAGAATCCTGTTCACTGCATTCCAGTGTTGATGACCAGGATTATTAGTGTATCTACACACTTTACTCATTGCATAGGCAATATCAGGCCTTGTGCAGTTCATTGCATACATAAGGCTACCTACAACACTGTCATATTTTAATTGTTGAACACTTGCACCAACATTAGGAGTCAATTTCATATTTGGATCATATGGGGTGCATGCTGGTGAACTATTAAGATATTCATACTTTATAAGAATTTTCTCAATATAATGTGATTGACATAATACAATACCATTTTTATTTCTTATAATTTTGATTCCTAAAATAACATCTGCAACACCCAAGTCTCTCATACAAAACAATGAAGATAAAAATATTTTTGTTTGATTTATGCATTCACTATTGTTACCCAAAATAAGCATATCATCAACATATAAACAGATAATAATAATTGAACTACTATCTACTTTACTGTAGACACATTTGTCAGCATCATGAATTTTAAAACCATTATGTAACAGAGAACTATCAAATTTTTCATGCCATTGCTTAGGGGCTTGCTTTAATCCATATAAGGATTTCTCAAGTTTGCAAACTTTGCGCTCTTGCCCTAGCACTACAAAACCTTCAGGTTGCTCCATATATATTTCTTCATCTAATTCTCCATTCAAAAAGGTCGTTTTCACATCCATTTAATGGATTTGAAAATTATATATGGCAACCATGGCAATCAAATTTCTAATAGTAGATATTCTGGTTACAAGAGCAAAAGTATTAAAATAATCAATACCTATTTTTTGTTTAAAGCCTTTTGCAACCAAACGCGCTTTAAATTTATCGATTGTACCATCAGCTTTTAATTTCTTTTTGAAAATCCATTTGCAGCCAATAGTTTTGCAACCAACAGGTAAATCCACTAATTTACAAACATTATTAGACATAATTGATTCTATTTTATCATTAATAGCTTCTCTCCAAAAGGCAGCATCTTGAAAAGACATAGTGTAACGCCCCGGATTTCCAAAACGAAGCTAAGTTAAAATTTTCATGAATCTCTTTTTTTTTCTTAGTAGCGGAACTTTAGAAAGCCTTTAGCAGCGGAATCAGACGATAATGAGTCATCGGTTTTAGAAAACTCTAAGCACGTTGCAGGTATGTGGTCAAGCAACTCATTGACCACCAAAGTGTTCCATTTTATCGAAAACCACATGTTTATTACAACATCACTGCTTGGAAAAGCAATATAGGTTCAATAAAAGGAAGCAGTACAACTCTGTCTAGAGAAACCTTGAAACTCGATGTCGCCTTGCTCCCCATATCGCCACGCAGGTTCAACACCTGAAATCCCCATTAAACGGGGTCAAAACCACTGATGGTCTGGTAAGCATGCAATCACATATCCATTCAACTCAAATACATAAGATGACCACACAGGGTCGCAATTCGCAATAACGACGCTCAAGCCTCTAAGACTTAGCATATATCGCAAGAGCCTCCTCAGGGCTATGAGTTGAACATTCACGCAAGTCTTCATGACTTCGCATAAGCCTCTTCAAGGATGTGAGTTGGAATAATCGCTCAAGTCTTCATGACTTAGCTTTGACCTCTTTTGGGTCACGAATGGATGTCTAGCTCAAGCCTTTATGCTTGGCACTCTCCGAGCTTCGCTTAGTCGTACGGATATCATTGGGGTTCTTTTCCAATCGATCTGGTAGTATACCGACCATGACACCTTCACAAAGGTAATGCAGGATTGACTCAACAATGTCCATACACGCATACATTCAAAGTATCGTTGTACCTAAGCTAATGCTTTGTTTTGATAATTGCACCTCCCCTTGGGCTTAGGGGACTCATATTTGGGCGACAACGCGACAACCTGGGGGTTGATTATTCTATGTATTTTAGATACTTCAGAGGCATGTTGACCCCATCCCCCTAGTAGAACGGTACAACATACCAGAAGAGATCCTTACTAGGTATTTGAATGCATTCTGCCACTGCAGTAGTTGGGTTCAATCCTTAGATATTTAAGGGTAACCACGACCTTCATACCTCTGAGAGACGGAGGCCATCAGTGAACTCTGTCAGGTTCGGGTGAAATATATGTAACTCAAGGCTACGCCATCATCGTCTTCCTCGGTGAGAAATTCTGAAAGGGGCCTGTCGGTCTTACAATTACTTGATGAACATTGCATGCCTATAGGGCAGCCTTTGAGAAGTATGTACCTGACCCCAATCAACCACACGACTTTCACCGTGGAACAAAAGTTTTATTCATATGCATGCTTAACTCTGCTCTCGGCACTTCGGCCTTGACGAGCACTTCACCTCTTTCGGTGGAAACAACACACTCCGGCTCAGCGGCCCTTACAAGTCTGATTGTTTGATAATTCTCAATGAGCATGCACATGACTCGATCTCTACGGATCAGCTACTCGACGTATTTTTACGCAACGAGCTCAGGACCTCGTCAAGGCGCTACCACTACTTTGGCGCAACGACTCTTACAAGTATTGTGCCCTTGCAGGTGTCAGGGAGACGAGTCATTCTAACATCATTCCAACAAACGGCATCGTTGTGCCACTTAACTGGTTCTGACAGCTCTTTTGCCAACCATTCTGTCAGCACCTCCTCTGCTCTACCTGCAGTGGTGTGACGAACCTTTATACATTGTAGAAGGCGTTCTATGAACTGGGTAGCACTCCTGCTACGTTCTTTTTGAGCTATTCTTAGCTTCTTCAGGAATTTCAACAGCACTTTCTCTCTTTAACGGAGAAAGCGTGTGTTTTCTTTTATCCATTTCAGCGGCATCTTCCCTCTTTGGTGGGAAATCGCTAAGCTTTAACTCGGGAAATGGATGCGCATCGTTGTGCATACTTTGCATCCATCAAGGTTATAGGAACCCTGGGCCATAGTCAGGCCCTACGTAATTGACTTAGTCTTTACGTCAAGAGCATTTTGTCAAAAAGTGAAGCCTTTCCAATAAGGGCTTCATTTGTTAAGCAGAATCTTGAACGAGGAGCGGTAAGAGAATCGCATTGGCAATTTGGAGTTGTTCTTCGTTTGAACGCTCATTTACGCGTCATATATGTAGTATAAGCAAAAGCCTGTGCTTTATACAGCGGCGGCGTAAAGGAAATGCATATACTATTGTTCAGGGTGTGTAACTGAACGAAATATTCTACATATATATTTGTAGAAAGCAGGAGCCTTGGTGTCATTCAACACGACGGCGTAAGTAAATGCATAATCGGAAGTGCAGTAATTGAAAATTGCAGAAAGTAGAGAACCTTGGCATCATACGACGCGACGGCAAAGGTAAATTACATAGCTTGTGCGATATAGGACGCGTCAGCAGAATCAGCAGATATACACCTAGATATGTATCCAACAATAGTTACTAGGCGAGCCAGTGAACACTGAATTGTCCTAGAGAGCTCAACTAAGAACTAGGGCGAGATATTATTTTGAAGAACGCATATACTGCGCATTCGAACATATATATTTGACAATAGTTACGAGGCGAGCGCGTGAACACTTAAGCATCCTAGAGGGCTCAACCAAGAACTAAAGCAAGATACTACTTCAGAAAGTATATGTTATATACAAACAATCAAATACTTGAGAGAGATGGATTAATGAAGCGAACTTACTTTAATTCATGGAAGAAACGACTCTGAAACGCTTTGATGCTTCGAACGAGGCTCGACTTCGAAAAGGATCAACTTTGAACTTTAGACGAAAAAGGACTTGGACTTTGACTTTGAACCAAACCAGGTTCAAGTCAAGTCAACTGGGTTCGAACTTAGGTCAGGTAGGTTCAGACCTAGGTCAGGTGGGTTAGGACCAGGTCAGGCAGGCTCAGGCTAAGTCAGGCAGGCTCAGACCAGGTCAGGTAGGCTCAGGTCAAGTGGGCTAGGTAGGGGAGGTTTGGAAAAATGAGGAGAGAGAGAAGGCAAAGGGGGGGGTGGCGATTTTTTCTAAAGGGGGGGGCTCTATTTATAGGGGAGGTTGCTTAGGGGCTAAGCAACCCATTTGACCCTTTTGCCGTTTGGCTTTTTCAGAAATCCAGCTTGATCTTATCCATCTGACTGTTTGATCTTATCAAGAAGGAATATTCCATGGAATATTCCCTAGAAGGTGCTGGAAGGTCCTGGAATATTCTAGAATATTCTAGAATATTTTCTGAGAAATATTTTTGTGGGTCCCACCAATATTTTTGCGGGTCCCGCAAAAAAGTTAAGTTTTCGACATTTTTTTCCAAAAATTTCTGAGTAGGCCATTATCTTCGTATTGATGTAACTAAGAAAGTTGGCTCGTAGAAATCTTTTGATTTCGATCAGGTAGAAAGTTATAACTTCCAGAGTGTTTGAGCATATATTCATGAAGATACGAATATCCTAAGTATATTTGGATCGCAGAAATCGGTTCGATTCACTTTACGAAAAAAAAAACACTATTTTTCACCGGAAAATGCATCAAGAATTTATTCAGAGTTTGAACTGAAAAATTGTGGGTCTTACACATAGCCTCTTGAAAAGACATAGAATCATTCTCAATTAGAAATGTATAAAAGTCAGAACCAAAATTAGTTAGTTTTCTAATGCGTTTACTGTGTCTAACTTCAGTTTCTGGTTCATCAGCACAATCATTAGAATATTCAATCATGTCATTAACAGGATGTTCATCTACTGTAATGTGATTGCCATCAAGAAGAGAATCAAATGCATTTTTATGTTCTATGAAAGATGCATCTCTAGATTCTATAATAACATCATTAACAATGTTCAGAAATCTATATGATTTACTATGTTCAGCATACCCAACAAATGCACATTTAAATGCTTTAGGTCCAACCTTCTTTCTTTTATTTTCTGGAATTTTAACATATGCTAAACAATGACAAACACGAAAATAACTAAGATTAAGTTTCTTACCAAAACACAATTCATAAGGTGATTTTTCAGATTTGGAATAAGGAACTCGGTTAAGAGTATAACAAGTAGAAAGTATAGCCTCTCCCCATAAGTTGGAATGCAAACCCGTATTAAGAAGCATAGCATTCATCATTTCTACAAGTGTTCTATTTTTCCTTTCTGCTACTCCATTTTGTTCTGGAGTTCTAGGTGCTGAAGTTTGATGGATAATGCTATTATCTCCATAGAATTTATCAAATTCTCCTCCTAAGTATTCACATCCTCTATCTGTTCTTAAATGTACAATATTTGTTTTAAACCTATTTTGTACTTCAGCAAGATAAAGAAGAAATTTGGAAAATGTTTCAGATTTATGTTTCATGCGACAAAATTTCGAATAATCATCTATAAATGTAATAAAGTACCTATTACCACCACAACTTAAAATATTATCCATCGGACACACATCAGAATGCACTAATTCAAGCAATTTATAATTCTTTTCTACACTAGGAAACAGGAGTCTAGTTAGCTTAGTTTGAATGCATGTCTCACACTTATGTTTATGTTTTATTCTAACATGACAAGGAAGAAGACCAAAGTTATTCATATTATGAATGCAACGAGAATTTATATGTCATAATCTTGAATGCTAAAAAAAATAAGAGTCAACCATATAAACAGAAGTAGTAGCTTCATTTATCTCATCTTGAACATACCACCAGTGGCAAACCCTTTTCTTACAAAGATTTTTCCTTTGGTCACAGTTACAATTACAGACTCAATAACAATCTTAAAGTCATTTCGTGACAGTAGATCTGCAGAGATTAAATTTTTTTGAACTTCTGGAGCATGGTGGACATTCTCAAGTATTAGGATTTTTCCAGAGGTGAACTTAATTTCCACACTCCCTTTTCTCAGCACTTTAGTTGAGGAAGAGTTTCCCATAAAGAGATTGCATCCCTCCCCCACTACTTCATACGACTTGAACAAGTTCCTGTCGTTTGCCACATGAACAGTGCTTCCAGTATCCAGGTACCAGTCCTTATTTGCAACCACCATAAAGGTTTCAGAGATTACAGCAACAAGCCTCTCTTCTGACTTATTTGGCTTAGGACCAGTCCTCTTCCGTTCTCTGCATTCTCTAGCAAAATGGCCAAACTTGCCACAAACATAGCAACTAATTTTCTTTTTATCAGTTGGTTTTTTTTCTTTCACGAAATTCTTTTTTATTTTCTGGGTTTTCGTGATTTTGCCACCCTTGTTACTAACAAAATTCACTTTAGGATAACCTTCTTTAGGACTCAAATTCTTTTTGTCACGAAGACGAGTCTTCTCAATTCAGATGTCCTTAAGAAGACCATCTAAAGTGATTTTCTCGTTTTTATGTTTTAGGTGATTCCTATATTCTTTCCAAGAATCCGGCAGTTTTCCAATGATGACAGCAACTTGGAAATCATCCTCTTTGATCTTATAGGCCAGAATTTGCATCTCATGAATTTGAGCAAGTATCGGCTTATCATCAACAATAGAAAAATTAACATACTGATCTACGATAAACCTTTTGTTACCAGCATCTTCTGCATTGTACTTGATCTCGAGAGCATTCCACAACTCTTCAGCCGACTCCAATGGTGAATACAGGTCAAAGAGAGAATCAGTTAAAGTGTTTAGGATATGCCCTTTGCATCTGTAGTTGTCAGTATGCCACTTCTCTCGCTCTTTCTTCTGTTCTTCTATCTTAACTTCTCCAGCAACAACAATGGGAAAGGGCTTTTTGAGGACATAGTCGATATGCAGCTCGAACAGCAAGAAAGATACATTTGATTGCCACCGCTTGAAGTTTGACCCATCAAATCGATTGAATTTTTCGAGGTCACGGCTAAGCAGATTTATGGAGTTGGATGTCAAACCAGAGGCTATATTGAAGTTCTAAAATTGTTACTCCAACTTTGTGAAAAATGGATTTCAGAAAAGAGATTTCAAGCCTAGAGGCACGTTCTTAAGATCGCTATCTTTAGAACTTCAATCGCCCCACTTCGGAAATTCCGAAGATGCGAAAAATGGTTTTGTTACGACTGAGTTCCCAGTATACAACTAGGCTTGAACCTCAAGAGAGTCACTGCTTCGCAAGAACATATGACCTCTCCCACACATCAACTCTGCAAGCCAAACCGAGAAGAAAGAAAGGAGAAACCTGGAGAGTCAGAAATTCTGAAGTCTTCAAAAGACGAAAATAGAAGATATTTATAGACTTTTAGAGAGGCCAAAACGTTTTGCGATAAATGAGATTGATGGCCATAAATCTGACCGTTTGAAAATAGGACGAAAAGGTACCTGAACGGTCACCCACCTTTGATTGTCAATCAAAGGCCTTCAAAACCGTCCAACAGTCACAAAGCACCTTAAACTCAATATAAATGCTATTAAAACCTTTCAAATGGCCAGATATCTCAAAACTGAAAAATCAAAATGGATATTTGTGCCTCATATGCACCTCGCACCGCTGCGAGCGTGCGAAGTGCAAAGTGCGCCATCAAAATGCCACATTGCACCTCAAATGCCCTTGCGCGCACACGCTCGCGTGCGCGCGAATGGTCCGCTGCGCACGCAACAACATCTGCAAGTCACCCAAAGACATAAGGCTTACCAAAGTAAAGAATATAGAACAAAGCTTGTATTTAAACCACTAGAAAAACTGATATCTCTTAGATATGGGACTAAACCTTTTAAAGCACTTTTGGTGGAAAGAAATCACCAATTTTAAAACTTTCCTAATAGTAACTGGTTTTGGGTCAGTTTAGGGCATGTTTGATGCCCCGTTCTCAACGAGATTTGGACTGAAATCCCGCTGAGAATATCAAAAGCAGACAAAGCGTTTCGTGCACCTGCCGCATTCAAAATCGTCTGTAATTTTCGCTCCACCTCCACCCCCACTCCCCCGGTTACAAAAAGAACAGAAACGAAGGGGACGCAAAAAAAAATGTTCATCGACGGGCGCGGTGCAAGGGCTTCCCTGGAGCAGTGGGTGGCGGTGCGCCCATCGATGGAGACTCCCTCCGTATTTCTTCTTCTTTCTCCTCGAAGACAAACCCTAAAAACCAAATATGGAGACTTCATCGCTGTGTTCACCTTTTCGAGCTTCATCAATGGCGTCCGACGTCGAGTCGGAGGCCATCCTCCGAGTTTTCGTAATTCCGGCCATTAACCTCTGGTTCATGTCCCAAAATGACCTCAACTGCTTGGCTGCCCTCTCCGACAAGTTCCGCCGCCTCCGGCGAGATGATGTCATCGTCCCAAAGATCGATCGGTCTGTCTTCAATGAGAGTGTTGGAAGCCGGAAGCAGACCTACTCCCGCCTCGCCTAGAGTAAGGATGATGCCTCTGCCGTCGATCGTCGCCGGACAGGACTCCTTGTCGTCTCTCGGCACCAGGGCAACTCCGTCGATGACTCGGAGCAGAGGGACAACGATCGGATTGTCTGTCTCTTGAGGGAGTTGTTCGCGAAGGACAGATCGACGGTTCTTTATCCTTCGAAGAACAGGTTCCCGACTAGGGTTTTTGATGTTGCCGAAAGGTCGGAGGCGAGATCTGCTGCCGGCGTGGTGGGGAAGGTGGACGCTCCACGTCCGAGGAAGAGGAGGAAGAAAGACGACGTTAGGAAGGTGCAGATCTCGTCATCTCAGGTTGTTTCCGGCGGGTGATTGGAGAGTGGTGGGAGGTCGTATTCTGATGGTGCACGGGATGGAGTCATCGACATCTTATCGTTGGCGACCGAGGATGTTTTCGTCGTGGAGTTGAGGAGGAGGAGGACGGGTTTGGCAAGCGAGGCGGACATGGTCGCGTTCCTGAGTGCTTTGGCCGGGCGGTGGGCAGTTGTCATACGATCCAAAATGAAGTAATTTGACCCATTACCAATGATTGTCCAAGTTGTCCGCACATTATCGTCAAACAATAGACATTTGAAACATAGCATTTGAGTATGGTCCAAACAAACATTGGACTTGGAACAGTTGTTACGGAACGAACAAAACCAATGTTTTGTTTTGTTCTTTTTGTTCATTCCGTCCAACTATTGACAATCCATCAAACATACCCTTAGGGTCCACCCCACCCATCCACTTAGAACAGCGGCCAGCGAGGCCACTGGCCGGGGTCAGCCCAATAGGATAAGAAGTATGATGAAGAAGGAAGTTCGGGTGGAGGAGTGCCAGGCGACATGTATTAATCAGACATGTTGGGTTCTAATCGGACCTTCTTATTTATTACCAGACCCTATAGGATTTTGTTCGGGTTGAGTCTGAGTCAAACACGATCCATTGACACTACTTTTGAGTGACAAGCAGATCACTAAAAGGACGGGAACAGTTCCCATTCTTTTCTCGATATGACAAAAACTGTCCCCATCATAAAAAAATTATTTCCGTCACATGGCCCATGCATTTTCTTCACGGCATCATTGGCCTTGTCGACCAGAATTTTATCACAGGAACACGCCATTTTGAGTAAAGACACGACACGTGACAAAACTTATGACATGGAAGGACAATAATTTATTAGTGTTAATAATTTTTAGTAAGTAATGATTATGTTTTCAGTAATAAATGTAATTTGATACATTAAAAATATAAAAAACCAAACGACTAGATAATGATAAAAATCTGTGTATTAGTGTCCTAATTTTCAAAAAAAATAAATAAATTTGCGACATGGCTGGAAGTGTACACTATTCATTGTTTTAATTTCTTTAAATTGAGAAGAAAGCTGACTTAGAACAACTAGTGTTGTTTCTTTCTATATTGGTACACAAATTTGTGGTGTTATTTAGGGTTTGTTTGATGCCTCATATAAGATAAGCCACAACCAACAAACATAACAGACTTCTCTTAGGTTTGTTTCGACTGTAACAGAAATTGTGCTTCTTGTATACAATGTTTGTTTTGCGTTGTGTGCCGACAGCGTAACACACACGAACAATGGGTCGGATAACTCGTTTTGGATGGTCCGGCTAAATATGCTCAATTCAACCATATGAGTGTTTTAACATGTTTATTATGGATTTTATCTCTGGATATGGATTTTGGATTGGATCTTAAAAACTTTAAAAAAATATTTAAAATTTGAGTAATTTAAAAAACTAAGAATTGATATTTTTTGATATATTAATGATTTAATCAATGTCATATTACATCTAATTATGAAAGCTTATCGTAAAAATATCAAACTTTAAAATCAAATTCACTCTAACAATCAAATTATCAATCCTTATTAAATTATAAAACCTTAAAATGCAAAAAAAATAAATTAGAAATCATAAACTATAAGAAAAATTAATCATAAAATTAAATAAAATAAAAACCCTAATCAAATACAAGAAAGTCCCTAATCAAATTAACTGTAAAAATCCTTAATTGAAAAAACTTGATTCAAAGCTCTAATCATAAAAAAAAAAACTCTAATCAAATCAAAGAAAACCCTAATCAAATTATCAATAAAAATATCTAATTTAAAAAAATTGATTCAAAGCTCTAATCAAAGAAAATCAAATAAAAATTTTGATTCAAATCCTTAATCAATGAAAATCAAAATAAAAAACCCAAAATCAAAGAAAAAAAACCTTAAATAATGAAAAACACCTAAAAATGCTCTAAAAAAAAAAGAATAACGAAGAATGAAAAAGAAGAAGGAAAAAATGAAGAACAAAGAAAAGGGAGAGACAGAAAGAGAGGAACGAAAAAATGAATAAAAGAGGAAAGAAGAAAAGAGAAAAGAATGAAGAAGAAGAGTCATGACCGTCAACCTCGCTGGTGGCCTCACCCCCCGGCACTAGTGACCCCTGCCAATGCCTCACCCCCTTGCACATCCCTTCAAGAGATCAGTGAGAGTGGAGAATGAATGAGTCGGGGGACCCCTCTCCTCTGACCCTTTTTGTTTAAAATAGTCCAAATCTGTTGTTTGTTCGCAGTGAACAATAAAAGGTTTAAAATCTACAATCAATGACGGATGGTTCCCCTTCTCCAATGTTTGAGCGTTTTATAAATGGGACCTTATATATTTTGTTATTTATAAATTATTTAATAAGAAATGTGCTTTACACGAAGACTTTATTGTACATGTTTTTTGGAATGGGAAAAGTGCCTCCTCATAATGCATTTAACATTTTACAGTACAAAGTATTGTGGGCAGTTGATATTTTTAGTGTTTTAAAAAAACACGTCTAAATATTGAAATTCATCATTTAAATATATTGCTTATTAAATAAATGATAAAAATTCAATAATATAAATTCAGATCAATAAAAAAAAAAAACTCGATCGTTAGAGAAAGAACATTGTCGATCAACACCCGTTGAAGATTTTGGACCTCCCTTTGGTTGGACAGTCCCCGCTAATGTTTCCTAATCATCTTTTCTAAAAAATTGATTTTTGGACTCTTTGTTTGTGCACTTTATCATGTGTCGCTGTGGTGAAGTAGTCCCCCACAAGTTTTTTTTTTTTTTTATGCCTCCAAGAAAAGTTTTTCCCCATCACCAGTACCGGTTTAAATTCAATAGCAATGTCCCCAAGTGACTCATGAATGTCACCAATGTTCAGTATCGGCCGTATACCGTGTCGATACTGACATGAATCGACTATTTTTTAATAAATATGAAAAATAGTTTAAAATTAATTTTTTAAATATTATTTTATTAATGGTTTCAACACATGTCATGTTTTGATTGACACGTAATATTTTTTAATTATTTTTTGGCTGATTCATTTGAGAATCGCTATCGGACGATTCACCTAAATCGTTGGCCAAACGATACAGGTCTGATTCCGATACTGACAACATTGGGTTTTACACTAATTCACTTAGCAAGGTGATTTTTTCTCGGTTATAAGAACAGTCAGTACCAATGTTAGAATTGATGGAAGATTTACGAAGTGGAGATGAGCCGATAAATTATTTAAACAAGAACATTGAATATAATGTGCTAAATGTGTTCAGATTTAATTGAGACGCTTGGTACAATAATAGGTGAAACTTACCTGCAATCTTTTTGTATGTCAAGGAAGCCAAAAGAAAATAGATGGTATTTACTATGGACTTGATCAGACAGGATGAACTCAATGACAATCAAGTGTGCAGAAAATTTTAGTAGCTTGAAAAGTTCAAAAAAAAAAAAAAGAGAAAAGATTAATTTGATGTGTGTGTGTGAGTGCGTGCATATATACATACAGGTTATTGGCAGCGTGCGGACGTCCACACATTGTAAATGGTCGCAAATCTCAATGTTTAATCACATTTTTTTACAAATCAGACTCTATAAATGTGATTTGGATAATTTATTTGTTGAAAAGCAGGTAATAGATTTCAGAGTTTTATGTTGTTATGTATTTATTAAGAAAATACAAAAATACACTTGAATTTTACAATAAAAATTAGGTTTCTTTTGTTAAAATAATTCAATCTAAAACATCACATCTACAAATTCATATTCGGTATTCCATGTGTTTCTACGGCGTCCACCATGGCGATTCAACGCAATCAAACCCTAAAACCATTTACACCATGTGTAACCGCTTGTTTTAGCTTTAGTGGTGGCAGTAGCTGCCACTAAAGTGTAGTTTTTATCATAGATCAACGTGCCATTCAATCTATTAGATTAGACTTCACGTGTCCATATCTGGTCTCTCTCTCTCTCTCTCTCTCTCTCTCTCTCTCTCTCTCTCTCTATATATATATATATATATATATATATATATATATATATATATATAGAGAGAGAGAGAGAGAGAGAGAGATGTAGCTTTCAAACCATTTATCTCCTAAACCCTCTCAAACCTCTTTAAAAGACATATTTGTGCATTTTTTTTTTGCTTAATCCAAACTTGTAAATGTGTTTATTATTGTTTATTTACTAAAAATCACGCTTTAGATCAAATCAATTTAACAAGAATTCTTGATTTTTAGTTAATAGAGTTTTTTGTGTAATATATACTTATGATTTTTTTCATTGAGCTAAAATCACATCTAAACATAAAAAATGCTTTAAACTAATACATGTTTTTTGCTAAATAAAACATAGAAGTCACATTTATGAGTTTAGATCATTGTCGTTACAAACACGTCTTGAGGCACAAAAGTCGTGCCTCGAGATGAGACGCCTTACTAGGGCGCAAGGCACCATGAGGCAGGGGCCTTAAGGCACACACTTCATTCTTTTCCTTTAAAAAAAATAGAGGGAGGCCCATAGGGCATACTCACTCTCGCCTTTTCTTCTCCTCCTCCTCCTCTCTTTCTTTCTCTGCAGATCTTTTTCTTTTCTTCTTATTCTTCTTTTCCTTCCTCAACTAATCTTCTTCTTCTTCTTTTCCTTCTTCCGTCGATCTTCTTCTTCTTCGTCTTTTCTCCTTCTTATGTTCGGCTCCTCCTTTTCTTCTTCTTCCTCTTTCTATTGATTTCTTCTTCTTCTTGTCCTTTTGATATTCGTCTTCTTTAAAAAAAAATATTTTTATACTTAATTAATTAATTATATATATATATATATCAATTTAATAATTCATTGATTTGTGCTTTATACGAATGACGTGATATTTGTATTATATAATTGTATTTATTTTGTATAACTATATGTGGTTTATAGCATTATGTTGTAAGGTGGTAATTACTAGTTATTGTGATTTTTATTAATATTATTTATTAAATTTGATATATTTTCAATTTGATATTTTTTCAATTCAAAAAATGATGCTTAAAGACCCGACATAAAAACATAGAAGTAAAGTTTTAAATCTTACCAATGACAAGAGCCTCATAGGTCATATACAAAACAAATATTGTTCAAAAGTGACAAAAGTGGGGTTGCAAAGTTAAAACATTATTTGATTGGCACAAAAAATGCATTTCATTCTTGTCTTAATGTGAGTGATATAAACTTTTTTTTGTAGGCTTTTATAAAAATATATGGATGTTAAAAACAAGGTGAAATAAAAACAATTATGAAATGAAAGTCATTGACAATTAGAAAACAATTGCAATTAGTCCAATGGATCAATTTGTAAGCAAAAAAGCACGACAATCTACAATCAATAGTATTTTTAAGACAGAAGATAGAAAATATATGTGACGTGCTATACGCAAAAAAAAATTATGCAAATGCTTTAACTTTCAACCTTTGTAATAGTCCATATTTTGGTCATATGCTGAAAGCAATCGCAAACTATGATCGGGGATTCATGTCGCCTTATTATCATAAGATAAGGACAGAGATATTGAAAGATAAAGTAGAGCACACACATCAATTGTTGAAGGAATTCAAAAAATGATGGCCTAAGGTTGATTGTAGCATTATGGTTGATAGTTGGATTGATGAGTAGGGGAAAAACTTAATTAATTTTCTTGTTAAAAGTTCTTCTAGAATAATGTTTTTAAAGTTATTGACTGACAGCTCAATGTAAAAGATAGCTAAAAATCTTTGTAACTTATTTAAAGAGGTTGTAAAAGATGATTAAGAAAATATGGTACAAATCATGACAGATAATGCAACAAACTATATAGTTGCTGAAAACATATATTGGTATAATGAGTATTTTTAAGAGTATAATAAAAAATGCAAAATATATCACAAGATACATATATAATCATGCATTAATGTTCAACTTGATAAGAAAGCTTACAAATAAGAAGTAGCTTCTATGCCCTACAGTTACATATTTTGCAACATCATATCTCATTCTCCATAGCATTGTGTATTACAAGAGATAGTTGAAGATTATATTCTTATCTCCAAAATTTTAATTATCCTAAAACTAAAAAGGTATTTTACATTATTGTTGAAGATTATAAATTTTGGAGTATAATGAAATGCATTCAAGGTAACAATGTTTCTTGAAAAAGTTTTAAGATTAGTAGATGGAAATGACCAACCTCCAATAAGCTTTTTATATGAGGCAATGGACAGGGAAAAATAACATATTGCTTCTAACCTTGATTATATTGAAAAAAGGTACAAACTCATGTGAAATATAATTGATCAAAGATGAAATGTGCAGCTTCATAAACTTTTGCATGTAGTATGACTTTTGAAACCCATATTTTCATTATAATAGCAATTTCAATGCCAACGAGGAGATGAATGGGTTCTATGATTTATTAAAAAATTAGTAGTAGATAGTAGAGTTTGAAGATTTCTAGGCAAGTAGGTGCATATATGAATGCAAGAGGGTTATTTGGGATAGAAATGATAATAAAAACAAGAAATGATAAAAGTCTTGGTAAATTTGCAACTATTTTTGTTTCTTTTGAAATTTATTTGTTTGGTTTATCTTAAGAATGCAATTCTTATTATTGTTTTTCATTTTCATGTTATCTTCAAATGAAGTTCATTGGTAGAACTCTTTTGGTTATGAGACTTCCAAGTTGAAGAATTTTGCAATTCGGATTATAAGTCTAACATGTAGTGTATCATTTTGTAAGTGCAATTAGAGCAATTTCTTATTGTTATGTATATTGTTTTATAAGATATTTATTGAAACGCCCCAAATATTTAACTCGAAAATTTTGGAATAAATTTTTTTTCTAAACAACAGCGGAAAAACTTTATTAAATCATTAGTCAAATTATTTGGGCGGGTTACAAGTAATAGCACAAACTCAAGGCATTTAAGTAAAATAAATTCTTGCATTGAAATACTACAAGTTATCATTTACAACTTAATGATTTATTACAAGTCATATTCCTCAGGACATCCGAAGAAGATATGGTCACATGGCACTGTCCGCAGCGACGACCGCAATTGCTCGCCATACCGTTTCCTGAAAATATTAAATCAGAAGGAGTCAGACTACCACGTCTGAGTAAGAAGCATAATATCCATATGAATGTGCACAGTGTCATGCGTACAAGTATATGTGCAACATGTTTAGATAGAACTAATAACCATTTAATAATTGATAAATGTACATGTCACTAAAGTCAAGCATTTCATGATTAATTTTCATCAATATCAAAGCACAATCCATCATATGCATAAACCATATTCATATAAGTAATAACAACTTTGGAACTAATGTGGATGTACACCTGACTTAACTAAAGCATTTTATGTAAAGTGTGCATAAGGCACAAACATCAATGTTCAACACATCATTCATAAGTTATCACAATTTTCATGTAAAGGAAAACCAATTTGAATCATGCCCTACAGGAGTCACAGCTTACTTCAACAATTTCAACATCAAGTAGTATGTAACTACTTGAATATTTTTTCTTAATGCACTAACTTTATGTTTCATCTTGTTAATTACCCTGTGGGTACGCACAGACATTCGACATCGTAGCGGACCGAGACCACACGGGGGTCTATTATTTTATAACCCGTGTGGTCGTACGGATATCCAAAGGGGACGGTTCACGACCGAGAGAGTACTCCCCAGTGGCTAGAACTAGAATTAGGATGCACCCTATACTTCTGCAGAAGACTTGGGTCTACCACCTAGGACACATTGGTAGTCCTGGCCCCCTAACTCCATGAACTGGAGACCAGGTGAGACGTGTAGCTCTCACGAAAACAAGAATGTCCACGAAGCTTGTACCACCTACCCTCTCCAAGGTAGACTATGGGTCCGACAACATATACTGTCTTTCAGGTGTACCCAGAGCCCTGGGAAACCAGTAACATATACAGTTGTCAGGTATACCCAGTATCCCGGGAAACCAGTAACATATACCGTTTCAGGTATAACCAGAATCCCATAATTATATTATATGTGCATAATTTTCATTCTTGCTTTGTTTGGATCCAGTAACATATACCATCTTTCATGTGTACCTAGAACTTTGGAGAAAATTCAGTAACATATACCCTCTTTCAGGTATACCAAGAATCCCAAATAGAAATTGGTAACATATATCGTCTTTCAGGTATACCCAGAGTCTAGAATTTTCCTTTATGTCACCGTGTATTAATTTAGTTTTTTGTTTTTGGTGCTAAGGCATACATATCGTACCCCACTAGTTATGTCGTAATATGGCATTACCTAATTTTATCATTTCTTAAGTGCTCATATGGCTCTCTCAGCTTCCTGCGAAGTTGTAAGCTTGATTTTTGGCTTTCACATGGTCATGGCATGAAAATGTCATTTATTTTGCAAACAAGCACATACAAATCGACACTGGACATAACCATTTGCATGCAATCATCACGAAATTAATGTGAAGCATATGTGCTCACATAGCACTATAAGAGTCGTATGCATAACTTTAATATTGTACCACCATGCCACTGTAGTTTTTCTTAATTGAGAAACTATATCAAACATATGAAATTAACAACATGCCACATACATAACCATTATGCAATAGAATTACATTATTGCTATCTCATCCATTTGTCATGTTCATCAATACGTAACATTCGTAAGTGAATATTAATATAGGTGCCCAGTAGAAAATTTCAGATGTACACATATCTCACAAGTGAATATTATAGCATCTTCAGGTTCATGGTGGATTTACAAACGTTGTAATATGATCGTCATACTTTAGTTAGTGGATTTGTGTTCATCGCATATCTCTTTATACTTCAATATAATTGTTATGATCTCAAGGGTAGCTTTATGTCTGATTTGGATTTGCATATGCTGCCACATGACAATTATATATATTCAATGCCAATTGCATGGTTATAGTGGAATCACATATATTACACCATAAAAAAAAAAATTTATAAGGTTAAGTTCATAGTGGAGTCACACGTGTGGAAGTAGAACATCCACATGTGTAAAGATTGGGGCATGATTCTTCTAGATTTTTGCATATACCACTACAGAAACCGACATTTCATAGTATGGTGATTGATCCATGACCTTAATTAGTAACTGGGTGTGGGTTTGTATAGACTCAGTATATCTATTAAGTGGCAAACGTAAATGATTAAACAGGGCATCTTCCGATTCAAATGCAGCTTATGTAGGTTGTGTGACTATAGTGGTTTCTATATTCTGTTCAAATATACTAGACAAATTTACCTATGGGGCAGTGTGGCTGTCAATCACGGATTTTTTATCCCTAGCCACTTGGCCTATGCTGACAGGTTAGGGTCACGAACTCGATGGCAGCCCCATACCCATAGCCGATCTACCCATGTGGCAGCGTAGCTGGTCATGCCTTTAATACTCAAGCCTACTAAAACCTATTCAACTCTTCAATGTATCCCCACCCCCATGTGCGTAAATCAAGACTTAGCAAAAACCGTTAACCAAAAATCTTGGTCTATACTAGACTATGCATACCATTTAGATTAGTGGTTTTCATAGGGCTCTATGACATAATAACTTAGTCAGACACATACCAATTGTACATGTAGACCATAGTGATTTGGACATGCAACGTCCCAACACCTAATGACATGCATGAGTTGGTCCCTATCAGTCCAGCTGAGTCCCTATTGGTTTCAGCAAGTAGTGGTTATGCCATCAGGGTATGGCATACCTGCTGCATCAACCATGCCCAGGCCAATCTATATAAATAACCCATCTAAGCCTTAGGTTGTACTATTTCAATGATTATGGTGAACCTCATACCATTAGATTGAGTTCACGTAGAAAAAAAAAATTATGATTTCATTCATCTATAAGGTTTTGGAATTAACAATATAATAGTGATGAGTACAGGTCATCAAGCGTGTGTGTAGAAAATGTCACAGTGTTGGATGCAAACCGTCAAGTGCATGTACGTGGGAAATATCACAGTGGTGGGTACATGCCATTTAGAGTATGTGTGCAGGTCGATTGGTTCGACCTATGCCTTCCAAGTCAACGAACAACCTCCTTGTGATGTAGTAGTCAAACTCTTACGGATGTGAAACAAAGGATTAAAATCGGAAGTTACTAAAGTATGTAAACTGGATGATACCGATCCACGATCGGATGACCGTATGAAATACATTTAAAAAATTTCCTACTTTCACAGGTAGAGAAAGGTAATCTAATGGGGTCTAGACAAAAAGTGTTTCTACAATTATACATTAAAAGTATACCCAAAATATATGTTTCAGATGTATTTACACAATAATGTATACTCGATAGACATAATGTTTGATTGTGATATTATGTATGTCCATTAATCAAGTGATCTATTTTATATAGACTTCTACTCAATTTATCAATTCAGCCATCACGTATATACAAACAAAACAAGATAGTAATCTATCAAATTACTATGCTTGTATGCACATGCTGTAACAAAGGCCATATCATCAGATCTATATGGTACTCGTTATGCCTACATATTATTGTTCAGCAGAAAGAAAAGGAATACTATTACATGCAATATGGTGGAAACAAGAAAGGTCTTATGTGTGACAGGGTATTGATACCTATTGAGAAAATCTAATGCATACAAGTGTTTCATGGTATTATGCACAAGTATAAAGATACGGAACCCCTACAGAATATATTCAAAATGCATGTGGTGGTGGTACTTGTATACAGCTACAGAAGACAAATCTCATTGTAACAAATCTGATGAGTGCTCGTACATGTAAACGTACCAGAAATATAGATGGTATATATATCTTTTTTTCTGTGTATATACTAAATCAAATGATGCAACACCATTGTACATTGAAATGTATCCCTACAGAAATACTAGGAGACTTCTGCGTCAACCATAGTTAAGGTTGCTGGTTACATGTATACATATCATTGTATACGCAGACAGATTGTCCAACACATACATGTGCCTCATAACGCTATGCACAAGCACACAGAGATTATGCCCTTACCTTTGTCAAAGACCGAATCAACAAAATTGGTAGAATAGTAACCCTTGCTCCCCACGCCTCTCGGCTTGCATCCTTCCCGGAAGTAGCTAAGAGAACCGATGGTTCCAGCACCACAGGAACAAAAGGGTTCGGCTGATTTGGAAAGAAGGATGAGCAGTACAAATTTTTGGTGGGAGAATGGCTGGAGATGAAAAAAAAAACATGAAAAGGAAGATGATGATGGTCATTCGGTTGGATGGAGAGAGAAGGGGTGTTTTCCCAAGAGGTTTAATTTTGGAAACTACATTTTCCATTTTTTGTTTCTTGTAACTCTCTCTCTCCATTTCAAAATCCACCCAGCCACCCTCATTAGGGCTTTGAATACACCTCACACCTCCTTCCCAAAATCGCACCTTGGAGACTCCTCATAATAAATGTAATGTAACCACTTTTTTTTTATACACTTGGCTGGGCTTCCTTGGGAAAAATTGTCCTGAAAACGTGTTTTCTATTAACGTCACTTTAATGAGTTACAAAAAAAAATCATTGGTTATAATAAAGTACTTTTTTGCAAAAAGTATCTCTGGCGCACCAAAGGATTTGAACTAGGGTCCTCTACTGTGAGGCATAACAAGCCCCACCAATGTGCCATACACAATTTTGTTGCATATCTTTGCAACAAAATTTTATTTAACCACTTATAGACGTCTGATGGTATTTATTTCCTTTCTTGGAACAGTCATTCTCATTTAAGACTCCTTCTCCCAATTCTAAAGTCGTGGGCATGGTGGTCTTCCCAAAATGTTTTTCTCACCCTCTTCAATGTCCTTTATTAGGTTTCCAACTTGGAAAATCGGTTAGCCACCACCCTCTTGAAAATGTCATTCCTCATTTAAGCCCTCTTAAATGAGAAGTTCTAAGGTCTTTTCGAATTTCAGCAAAAGTAATAAAAATATTTTTTGTCAAAATGGTTCAGCGCACAAAAGAATTTGAACCAGGATTCTCTTCCCTGTGAGTACAACAACTTGACGAATACACCAACTCCTCTTTAGTTGCTCATTCTTGCAACTAAAATTCTCTTATATACGTATTGACTCTCGATGAATCTCAAATATGAGTTGGATAATAATTATATTTTAAATCTTATGAACTTTCTAACTACATTTTTGGATCTTAATTATGGTTCGACCCTATTTGGATCCCTTTAGATCCAATTGGATTCTAATTGGGTTTTGGATCCATCCAAGATCTGAATTCATTCATCGTACCCGAATCCAAATACTGGATCCAGTTGATCCAGTTTGGATTTTAAGATCCATTTGGATCAACTCTGTATCACTTTATCGTATTTATTTCCAAGAATGGTAATATTTATTTATTTTGATCATTATTAAAATTTTGCGGGTTTTACATTTATAGTTTTAATTTTTCAATATATAATTAAAGATTATTCATAATTGGAAAGTATATTGACACCGGTGCATACAAAACATAGAAACAGCAAGAAAAAATGAATGCATTATTTTTTATTATGTATAATATAAAGTTAAAAGAGAGACACATCAAGAGTGAAGCTACAAAAGACCCTGCACATTTAGATAATGTTAAATCTAATGATGAATGGATAGCAAAGAAGGAAGACCCAGAATTGCCAAAAGGTCTTAATTGGTTGAAAGACTTTGCTAGACCCAAAATTTGATATAAGTGCAATTGAATATATATTCTATTGAAAAGATGATAAAGCATCAAGGGTTACAAATGAGGTCTAATAAGAAAAAGGCATCATCATCAAGTGATCAAGGTAAACTTGTCATTTCACTTTCTTACACATAAATATTTGTTTTATTCTTTATATATTGTACATAATTTAATGCATCATTTATTGTTAAAGGAAAAGGAAAACAAAGGTTACAAAGAAAGTCTAACAAGAGAAAGGCATTATCATCAAGTGATCAAGTTAAACTTGTTATTTCACTTTCTTACACATAAATATTTGTTTTCTTATTTATATATTACACATAATTTAATGCATCATTTACCGTTAAAGGAAAAGAAAAACAAACAGTTGATGTGGAAGAAGAGATTGCAAGTGATGGAGAAACAAAGAATTAATGAATACAAAAAAGAACCTGTTTATATGGATGACTTTGACATTGATGATGATGAGACCCAAAAGGAGCGTGATGAAGCATAGAGTTATTGAAAACTTTTATAGGGGTTTTTGGTTTTTAAGTTTTGTTTCTCATATGGATATTTAATGTTTATCACATATAACTTAAACCTTCTAAATTTTGTTGTACTTTCAATTTGTAAATGTGCATTAACCGATTATGTTTAATAATTCTAGTTGTTGATATTTTTATTAGTTTTTACTTCATTGTTTGGAATTCATTTTAGAATTTAGTTTAGATTTTTTTTATTTAATATCAAGTTATTTATTAATAGTACATAATTGATGCATCTTTATTTTTTGTTTTTTTATCTGATCACTTTTAAATATGTTTTGTGAAGCCTTGCTTCATAAATGGGTCTTATGCCTTGCTACCCCTCGATGCTATAAACAATATTGGTTTGAATTGAATAAAAAAACACATGCAAGTACATTCTATAAAGAGGTTTGAGACGGTATGAGAGATAATTGGCTTGGAAAATACACATAACTCGAAACCAAACCAAAAGATTGTAAAGACAAACAAAGGCTCACAAGTAGGATCCTACCAAATTTTGGTGTCCTAGCTATGAACCAAAAGTTGGCGAGGGGATGGAACAAGTTGCGTAATTGCTACTCCAATCATCTTGAATAATCCAATTGTGGGCCCACCTTACAATTGACTACTCATGAGCCACGTGTCAACGGCCATTAAAGATGATTCCCCTACAACGCCCTACTTTGAATGTTGAATCCTCGTATCATGACAATCTTTAAAACCAAACAACAGAATTAATTGGCCTCCAATCTAAGCAAACAATTACCAGTAGTTCTATCACTATTGCAACTACTACATTGACCTTATGAGCTCAGCCTTGAAATTAAGCTTTATTTTACCTTTGTACTCGAGGATAGGGGTGTCAATGGGTCGGGTTTGGTTCAAACTTTTGTGGAACAAAACTCAAACCTAATTTGAGATTATGGTATCGGGTTCTGACTCGGGTCCAATCATTCTCACCATAAGAGAAACCATACCCAAATCTTATAAGGATTATATGAACCGGGCTCGGAACATACCCAGTAAAATAATATATTGTATCTTTTTTACATTAAAAATTTACGGATCTCAGTTGAAACCATACCCGACTCCTTATATTAATCGGACCCTTTGGGTTCAACCTAGATTCTAATGGGACCTTATTTATCACCAAACCTTGACCCTATAGGGTTTGGTACAAGTCAAGTTTGGGTCAAACCTAACCCATTGACACCCCTACTCAAGAACCAATCTTTGTTTGGCTCAAAAACAAAAACAGAAAAACTTGTACACATCTTTATCTTTGTTACTTTTTGAAATCTTGCGTCTTATAAAAGTTGCTTATTCAGGACAGCTCTTATTTGGTGTCTGCCGCGGATCTGTGCCCCCTATGGAACAACGGGGGAGGGACGGTCATGAACGCAAAAAAAAAACAAAGTTTTTTTTTATGATACTTGGACAGTGCAGGACAACGTGTCCTGAAATGTCCACGGATGTGATCGGACAGCATGGGCTGTCACAGGTTGCTGTGACCCTCTCAAAAGCAAACAATAATTAAACATATATATTTCACTAGTGACTAAAAGAATAGGGATTCACCACCAAAGTGGTATCCCACGTGGTAAGCGGGGTCCTGTGCCAAGCTGAAGGCCTAGGTTCGAATCCCTCTGCCACATGGGGCTTAAGAGATATCTGGTACGAGTCTGCCTGACCCTAGCTTGCCTTTAAAGAGAGAGAGAGAAGGATTCAAACTCGTGAATTGACAAATTTAATAGTGATATTGTAAAATTAAAATGTCATTGCATGTTTGGTGGCTTCCCGGAGCAAAAGGTAAGCTTAAGGAGTTTCGCGTTACCGGGACAGCGATTGTAAGTACGACAGGCAGAGCCAGCACGGCTAGATCTTTGATCTTTGATCGCGAAGCCGTTTCTCTCTGTTAAAAAAAAAAAAAAACAGCTTAGTAATTACAAAAAGTTATCACACGATATATCTTCCATTTGCTAACCTCAGACCCCACAAAGCAGGATATTCTCCCATTATATATCTAGAAAATGGTTGCGAGGGTAAATCACCACCACCACCGTAAGATCTTGTTAACGGACGGCTAAGATGGTGGCAACCATTCATTGTGGAACACTGTTTATTGATGGCTGACCCTGGCTGCTATGTAACAAATGGTCCCACGTGTCATTTTCGTATGCAAATGACCAAATCACCCATCTCAATTCTTGATAATTCTTAATATGTTAAAATAATTCCAAGTTTTTATTGAAGGCTGGGAACAGATTGAAATATGTGTATGCACGTTAATAGCGGCACCAGTAACGTTTCTCATGCAATAGTGAAACAAAACAAATTTAAAAATGTTATAAGATATTTACAAATAGAAAAAAATTTGTAAATCGGCGTAAGCCTTGTTTGGCCAAGATCACTGGGTTTTAATTAATAGTGCAAGCGGCCAATCAATTGAAATAAAACAATTGCTTGCTTAGTTTAATGGCTTAATTAAATTCAAATAAGGTTGTGTACCCTTACTTAGTGTTAGAAAGAGGCGTGCTCCTTGGGGAGGATGGTTGCTTGGACACCAAGGCAAACCCAAATCCCCTGTTTGGATTGGTCCACGCCTGTGCAATAATTCCACATGGGATTTGGGGGGTTGGTTTCTTTGCGTGCTTCCCAAGGCTGTCCCACTTGGTTCAGATTTTTAGTCTTTTTTAAAACCGACATGCGGGTCCCTCGTGAGACAAATCTTTTATTTATTTTTTTTGTCAAAGAGAGATGGGGATTGACAGACCCACGATCGGATTTTGAACTTGCAACGTCCCAACACAAAGTGAAGCACACTAATTGTTACTACCAAACAATTGGAGCCCCCATTGGTGAGACCATCAATTTTCAATTCACTCGTACTCATAGTTTTAAAACCAAAGTGATTGACTTGTGACTCAATCGAGTATGTTTTAGCTTTCATCTCAAAACAATTGGGGTCCGCGATATGAACCAACAAAGAAAATAATTCTAGGTCTTCCACATGAATCCTTCTCCTCCATTCATTTCTATCAAATGTCATGTCATCGGTGAGGTTTAAAGCATTCATATTCTTTCCTATCACCTTCATCCATGTCTTCTTAGGCCTACCCCGACCTCTTTTAACAAATATATTTTCTCATTTCTTCATCCTTCTAACTTGAGCATCATTAGGCCTTCGTCGAATATGTTCAAACCATCGTAAACGATTCTCTCTTATCTTATTTTCAATGGGTGCAACGCCTACCTTTTTACGTATCTCATCGTTCTGAATCTTATCTTTTATTGTATTTCCACACATTCATCTCAGCATACGCATCTCAGCTACCACTATAAGAAAATTGTTAATTAGCGACGGAAATTAGCGACGGATTTTTCCCGTCGCTACTTAGCGACAGATTAGCTAGAGATAAAATCTGTCGCTAATTCGCGACGGATTAGCGAGTAAACGACTTTTATCGCTAATCTGTCGCTACTTAGCGACGGATTAGCGACTGCATGTTTTTGTCGCTACTTTTTATTACAAGAACACCATTTTAGCGACGGATTTAGAGAGGGAACTCTGTCGTCGCTAATTAGCGACGGCGTAGCGACAGAATATATTCCGTCGCTTTTTTGGTATTTTGGTTTAGCGACGGCTTAGCGACGGAATTTTTCCGTCGCTAAATGTCGCGTAAATCCCTAATCCCATCCCTCTTTCTCTTTTCCCTGTTTCGCTGTATTGCTCCCTCCCACCGCCCGTCGGCTCTCGCCACCGTCCGGCCGCCGCCGCTCGCCAGTCGCCGCTCCCCGTCCACCGCTCGCCAGCCGGCGCTCGCCAGCTGCCGCTCCCCGTCAACCTCCCGCCACCGTCCGGCGACGCGCAGGTAATCTTCTTCTTCTTCTTCTTCTTCTTCTTCTTCTTCTTCTTCTTCTTCTTCTAAACGCAGGGGGTACGCCCCTTCCCTGCCGGAAACACAGGGGGTTTAACCCCCTGCCGTGCTTTCCGGTAGGGGGGGTCGACCCCCTGCGTTTCTGGCAGGGGGGGTCGACCCCCTGCCGGAAAGGCATGGGGTGTCGACCCCCTGCCGAAAACGCAGGGGGTCGACCCCCCTGCCGTAAAGGCACGGCAGGGGGTCAACCCCCCATGCCGGAACTGCCTTTCCGGCAGGGGGTTTAAACCCCTTCCCTGCCGGAAAGGCAGGGGGTTTAACCCCCTGCCGTGCTTTCTGGCAGGGGGGGTCGACCCCCTGCGTTATGCTGCCTAAGTGACTTGTCAAAAAAAAAAGTTTTCTGTTTTTGAATGCCTATGCTGCCTATATGAATCGTTTGAAAAATAAAATCTGTAGTAGGAATAACATGCTGCCGATGTGTATTGCTTTTGAAAAAAACAATCTGTTATGAGATATATTATGCTGTCTATGTGAATTGGTTTCAAAAAAATCTGTTTTTTAATGCATATGCTGCCTATGTAAATCAGTTTGAAAAAAAAAATCTTTAGTAGGAATACTATGCTGCCTATGTGTTTGTTTGAAGAAAAAAAATTTGTTATGAGATACCTACGTTGCCTATGTGATCTGTTTTGAAAAGAATTTTTGTTATGGATACCTATGCTGCCCATGTGATCTCTTTTTAAAAAAAAAAAAAGTTATTATGTGATCCCTATGTTGTCCATGTGATTAGCTTGAAAAAAAATTTATAATATGTGTATATAAGATGTCCATATGGTTTTAAGTGTAGTTTGCATATATGTTGTCCATATGGATTTTAAGTTGAAATTTTTTTTGTAATGTATATATACAAGTTGTCCATGTTGTTCAATTTGTTAGTTTGTTAATGTCTATTGGTAGTTAGTTTTACTTCAATTTGTTTTCTTGAAATCTGGTTAGTTAGAGTATTTCAATCTATTAGTCTTTTATAATTATATTTTTCTTAGATAGATTGGTATTTAATGTTCTCACAATCAGTTAGTTAGATTAGAGCTATTTGAATTCTTTATGATAGTGGTGGTTAAACGGAGTTCACATCTTTTCTAGTAAACTAATTGATTGATTTACTATTCCTTTGCTAAGTAGTTCAGATTAGAAATTGTCTATGACTTTATGTTAGTCGACTGGTTCAACATGTTATAGCTGGTTTGTTAAATTAGCATCTTCTAGTTAGATTTGGCTTAACATATATACTATTTTTCTTTTCTCTTCTTTCAATTAGTTAGAGTTGTTTTAATTTGTTTTAATTTTTTTAGTTAGTGTTTCATCTTGTTTCATGATTAGTTAGTTTGTTACTTAATTTGTTTTGTTTTTGTGCAGATTTTTCAACGAAACCAACTCGTGCTCGGCCACCTGTGGTAAGTAAATGACAAAAACAATGCAAATCGGGTAAATACCCGTGGTGAGTAAGTGATGCAAACGTATCACATGTTATTTAATTTATTGAATGCAGCACTTTATTGTTCACACACTCACTTAGTTGTTGATATCTAGGACTGCTTTGTTGGAGTTCGGAGATCATGCTGAGCATGATTTTAATGTAGAAATATGGAAGTGTTCTTATTTTTTGAGTACGGAGTCCATGCTAAGCATGGTAGTAGTTAGTGAGATATTGAAGTGTGTTTGCTGCAGGTACATGTTTGCCATTTATTTGATATGAATGATTATGATGTATTGCAATGTTTGATGTAATTGTATCCATGCTTGCATGTAGTTACTTTCAATTTGATTTTGACTTTCATGTGAAATTTTATAATAAAAGCATGCTTCAAATGATTGTATCATGTCATTAATAGTTTGCACATGAAAATATTAAGTTATCAATGCATGCATCAAAATTCTTGTTATTGTTTGACATAGTATATTGCATGATAAATTTGATATTTTCTTCATCGTAGCATTCTGATTGTTTTTTTCTTAATTCGTTAGGATACTATTCGTAACATCATACGACAGAATGACTGCAAACCGTGAATGGATGTACCGTAGGATAGTGGACAATGAGTTATCGCATGAATATATGGATGGTGTCGATAGTTTTATTGAATTTGCAACGGCGAGTGTCAGTACGGTAGATCCCACAGGTCGGATTAGGTGTCCCTGCAAGATTTGTAAAAATAATCGATTTGTAGAACCTCATGGCGTTAGACATCACCTATACAGGAAAGATTTTGTGAGTGATTATTAGAACTAGACGTTTCATGGAGAAGAATTTAGAAACGATTTTGATGCACGGGTGAATGTGGTGCACGATAATCCATATACGAATTTGATATTTGATGCTGCAGGAACAGAACTGGGTTCTGCTATGAGTTCTAGTGATGTAAGAACTGCCGTAGATGAAGAATCACCAAACGATGCAGCTACTAGATTTTATGATTTACTTAAAGATGCTGATGAGCCAATTTAGAAATAATGGAGTTGACTTACTTAGGCATGAATAACAGGGTTACGGTATTCAAGTGTCATTGGTTTGATCCAACTGCAACAAGACTCGACAAAGCTTCAGGCATTGTGGAGGTGAATCATAAATCCAGGTTTGGAACATATGAACCATTCATATTAGCCTCGCAAGCTCAACAAGTTTATTATACTTCATATCCGAGTATAAAAAAGTCAGATAGAAATGAATGGTGGGCAGTTTGCAAGGTGAAATCCAAACTATACCCCGAGTATGATCAGTTACAGGAAGATGAGTTAGCTGAAGACAGTGATTACTATCAATCAGATGATGTCTGTGACTTCGCTTATGGTCACGATGTTGCGCATGATATGCATGTCATATCTCCATTGGCTGATGAAACATTCATAGAGGAATGTGATCCAAATGATGTACCAAGTGGATGGGCAAACAATGAAGAAGAAGAAGAAGAAGAAGAAAGTCAAACTAGTGACGAGGAAGAATTCTCAAGCTAGTGAGCAAAATCTTATACTACAAACCTCTATTTAAATGCATTTGTAATACTTGATGTGAGTTGTATTGCAATACTTGGTGTGAATGATTAAAAATTTTATTTGAATGTATTGTAATACTTGATACGAATGATTCGAATGCATTGTAATACTTGATGTGAATGATTTCAATTATCTGAATGTATTATAATTTATGCAATTAACGAATGATTTGAATTAGTGCAATACTTGATGTCAATGATTTGAATTATTTGAATGCATTGCAATGCTTGATGTGAATGACTTGAATGCATTGTAATACTTGATGTGAATTATTTGAATGTATTGTATGACATATGTTATTTGTTAGAATATGGTTCGTAGAGGTTATAGTGGTCGCTCATCCAGTAGTAGCCAGGCTCAACCTTCATCTTCACGGGCTCCTGTGATAGGTATATCATATAACTAATTAGATGCTTGATTAGTTCAAATGCACATTCTGAGAATTTCTAATGTATTTTTTTACAGATGATGTTGCGCCTGTACACGACCCACCTACACCAGTTGATCGCACAAGTCAACAACCAACACAGGAAACAGGGTCTTCTCAGGCTGGCACAAGAAGACTCATTCGAATAGTGTATATCGATAATCGACCGTAAGTATTTTGTTTTCAATTATTGCATATCTTTTAAATATTTTATATTGATATTTACTGTGTAACAATTCATGTGCAGCACGAGGTTTGAGCCACAAGAAGTAGTACGGGAGATTAGGAATTCACTTCTTCAACATCTACCAGGACCAGTTGCTCAATGGAAAGAGTACCCAAAGGAGGTGTTAGACAGATTGTGGTCCTCATTCATGGTATACAGTTGTTCCTCATAGTTAATGTGTTTCATATTTAATTTATTTAAGCAATGTCTACTAACTTTCTGAAAATATTTGTAGGCTTTGAATCGCTTCGCAACTACGGTGGAAGAAAATGATGCAAGGAAGGTGTGGCAGAAGGTGGCTGCCAATCGATTTGCAGACATGCTGCACACTATAAAGACTGCAGCAAAAAAAGCATCTGGCGTAGTAGATGATCCATTACTGTGGAAGGGCCATGGTCCTATTACTATCAGGAGAGATTACTGGGATGAAATGTGCGATAAGTGGGCGGGAGATGCATTTAAAAATCGCTCTGCGAAGGCTTCACAAAATCGATCGAAGATGCCCGAAGCTCATCTACACACAGGTGGATCTAAGACATTTGGGAGCCACCTAAAGAAAATGGTAACTCATCAATATATAATATTAATTTTATAAGTATTATTGCAAATTTGTGTACTAAATCTTTTGTCATTTAACTTCGCAGGAAGCAGAAAAAGGAGGCAGTGTACCATATAAGGATGTGTTTGTAGAAACACATAAACGGAAGACCACGGGAGTCTTCGTATCAGAGAAGGCGAGAACGACAACGGTATGTATTAATTCTATTAATAATCATTGCAATATATATGCAAGTTATCATAATGTTATCATTAATTATTAATGAATACTTTAAACATTATTTTGTAGGAGGCATATGAGCAACAGATGGTAGAGCGATATGGCGAAGACGCTACTCAGCATCCATCATTTGATCCTACAGCATGGGTGACTGCAGCAGGTGAACCCAAAAAAGGTCGCGTGTTCGGGTTTGGGAGTAATATGAACACTTCACCAGTTATTGGTTCTTCCAGTTACGGCTCACCGACTTCTTGCGCCGACATAAGCTCCAAGCAGCCGACTATTCTTTCCGGTGATGATGTACGCGAGATCATTAATGAATCACTGAATAACTACTTCCAATACACCGTCGCCCCCTTTCTCCGAAATGAGATCAAGGCCGCTGTTCAGGATAGGGGATCTTCGATTCCAGGTCCCTCTCAGGTATAATCACATATATAGTTTTTTTGACTGTCTTAAAGCACATCTGAGCATGGTAGAATCACATATAGAGTTTTTTTAGATGTCTTAGAACACATATGAACATGCTATAATCACATATTCAATTTTTTTACTGCCTTAGCACACATATGAGCATGATAGAATCACATATAAAGTTGTTTTGCCTGCCTTAGAGCACATATGAGCATGCTATATTCACATATTCAATTTTTTTACTGCCTTAGCACACATACGAGCATGATCGAATCACATATATAGTTTTTTGCCTGCCTTAAAGCACATCTGAGCATGGTAGAATCACATATAGAGTTTTTTTATATGCCTTAGAACACATATGAACATGCTATAATCACATATTCAATTTTTTGACTGCCTTAGCACACATATGAGCATGATAGAATCACATATATATATATTTAACTTTTTGTCTGTCTTAGAGCACATATGAGCATGATAGAATCACATATAAAGTTTTTTTTATTGCATTAGAACACATAAGCATGCTATAATCACATATTCAGTTTTTTTACTGCCTAAGAACACATATTAGCATATTATAATCACATATTCTGTTTTTTGACTGCCTTAGCACACATATGAGCATGCTATAATAACATATAGAGTTTTTTAACTGCCTTAGAACACATATGAACATGTTATATATCATTTATGATAGAATCACATATAAAATTTTTGGCTTTGCCTGCCTTAGAGCACATATGAGCATGCTATATTCACATATTCAATTTTTTTACTGCCTTAGCACACATACGAGCATGATCGAATCACATATATAGTTTTTTGCCTGCTTTAAAGCACATCTGAGCATGGTAGAATCACATATAGAGTTTTTTTATATGCCTTAGAACACATATGAACATGCTATAATCACATATTCAATTTTTTAACTGCCTTAGCACACATATGAGCATGATAGAATCACATATAGAGTTTTTTTATTGCCTTAGATCACACATGAGTACATGATAGAATCACATATAGTGTGTAATTTATTTCATTATATTTTGTTTATCAATACTGACTATTCTTTTCTTGTGTAGGCTGCTAGCGATAATCAGGGTAGTGGAACTGAAGGGACAGATAAAGACAATGAACAAGAAGACGCACAAAATCTTGGCGATGATTAGAGGACTATGTTGAAGAAATTCTATTTTTTTATTTTTCCTAATTGTAATTGTTGAATTGTAAATAATTAAACTTCTTAGTTTTAAGGTGGAACGATTAATTATTATAGATACTTGTTATATGAATTTTTTTGTGTGGTTTGTTTTTTATTTACAGGAAATATAAATTGTACAGGAAATATAAATTGTACAGTTCTCGGTAATTAATTTTTAAATAATTTTTTTTTGATTTTTTTTCATTTTTGCGACGGATTAGAGACGGATGATTCCGTCGCTATTCATATTAATCTAGCGACGGCTTAGCGACGGAATTAAATCCGTCGCCAAGCCGTGGTTGCCGTTTAGTACCGGCGGATTGGCGACGGAATATAGCGCTCGTTATTCCGTCGCAATTAGCGACTGACTTGGCGACGAAATTATTCTGTCGCCAGTTAGCGTCGAAATATTCGCGACGTAAGCATACTGTCGCCGCGTTGTCGCTAATCCGTCGCTAACATGGTTAGCGACGGATTAGCGACGGAATATGGTCGTCGCTAATCTACTGCTTTGTTGTAGTGTACACTCATTTTTTAAATATGATGTCTCTTGGCAGCCCAACATTCCGTACTATATAGTAAAGCGGGCCTAATAGTCGTCCTATAAAACTTTTCCTTCAACCGCAATGGCATTCTACGATCGCACAACACTCCAGTTGCACTCTTTCATTTCATCCACCCAACCTTTATCCCATGATTTACATCTCCATCAATTTCTCCATACTTTTGAATGATAGATCCCAAATATTTGAAAGAATCATCCACCGGTATTTCTTGCTCACCAAGCTTCACTACACTCCCATCACTACTTAGTTGCTTACTAAATCGACATTTCATGTATTATGTCTTACTCTTACAAATATGTTTTATATAAAATATATAATATATGTATATATATTTTTGTAATATTATTATTATTATATTATATATAATAGATATTATATGTTATTTTTATAATATGTTTAATGTATGCTTTTAATTATTAATATAGGCATAACTATCTTTTTATGTAATTATATATATTCAGTTGAGTCATTAGCCTAGTCATGCTAAAACTCTGCTGATTCAGTCAAGTTATGTTGATTTACGGGTCATTTACTGGTTTGACCTAGTAAGTAACCAAGTCACTTGGTTGACCCCGTGAGTTTTTAAACCTTGATCATACTATATCAGAGGATATGAAATCAAGTGGGACTCTTTTTTACCACGTTTTTTATGTCAAATTTGAGTGTAAGACAAGTGTGTAAACAATGTCACAAATGTAATAATTAAGGGTTTTCTGGATAAGAAAAGTCATGCAATAATATTAAAAGTTCATTGTTTTTTAGGAAAATATGAGCATATAAACTCTTTTTTTTTCTTTTATGAGGAACTGAGAAACCACCCTCAGAGTAAGAGACCTGGTTGCACTGGACTAAGCCTGCCAGCCTACAGTCGCTTCTCTGGTAGCATAAAACTGTAGAGTTACCCTTGCCTTGAGGGAGTTGTCTTGCTTCGGCTATGGTGCAAGTGACTGATGCCCGCGGGATTTGAACCTACATCTCCCGTCTAGACGTCTAAGCTCCATCTCACTACTCACTTTTGGGGCAGGGATATACAACTTTCAAAAATAAGAAATGCATTAAAGAGCAAGATAAACATAAAAACAAGTTAAGAAGTGAAAATATTATAAGAATATTGATGATCAGTGTTGGTGACTATGTGGTTTCCAATCATGAGAAACATGTAGTTCATAAACTCATTTCAGCCAAGTCTTATATTCCCAATCAGTACAAATCCTAATTCTAAGCAATGGATCCAAACTTGAACCTCGATCTGGATTCTACCTATTGACACTGTTTTCTTTTGAGCAATTTATAGAAAGTTGTCAAAATTATTAGCTATTTACAAAACAAAAAAGGCTGTCCAACCTTTGGGTTATTTTTAACTCGAAGAAACTGCACCCGGCATGAAGACCTGGTCCCGCTGTCTTAGCCTGCCATACCTATGGTTGCCATGCTGGTGGCGTAAAACTCCGAGGCTGCCATGCTGGTGGCGTAAAACTCCGAGGCTAAGACCAGTTGTTGTCCTTTTTTTGTTAAATACAGGCCAACTAAACGATTTTAAAGGCAAATGCCTGCTTGAAATTCCTTGCTGGGGAACAAAGGTTGCTCATGGAGTTTTCTGCTGCCCGCACAATGACCTTAGGTACAAGTAGGGGTGTCAACCGGTCAGGTTTACTCAGATTCTGACCCGGACAAAACCCTATAGGGTCCGGGTATGGTTACAAATAAGAAGACCTGATTAAGACTTGGGTCCGGACCCGAAGGTCCGATTAATACATGGACCCAGGTATAGTTTGTAAAATTTTATACCAGACCCGGGCTTGACCAGCCAAGTTCCAATCAAGACCCACAATTTTTTAATATAACAATGATAAAAAAAAAATTATTATTTTACCAGGTCTGGTTCATGTAGTTCTTATCAGGACCGGGTATGGTTTTTCTTATAGCAAACCTGATTAATTAGACCCGAGTCTGGACCCAAATTTCATACCCAAAAATCTAGTCCAAGTCTGGTTCCACCTGAGTCCGAACCAAATCCGAAGCGTTGACACCCTTAGGTACAAGGCTAAGACCAGCACTACTTATCTCCCAATTGAGGTGCAGTTTCTCTGTGTAATAAATGGAAAAAAATACATCCTTGAAATATAAATTACAAAACCAAGCAGCAGTAGAATAGCTGAAACTATGGTGTCGATGGGTTCGATTTGACCCTGACCTAACTCGTACCAAACCCTATACGGTGAGGGTTTGGTGATAAATAAGAAGGCACGATTAGAATCCTGAATGGACCTAAAGGGTCCCATTAATATATGGAGTCGTGTATGGTTTGTGAAATTTCATACCAAACTCAGGCCCCGGCCTGAGTTCCAATTAAGATCCGTGATTTTTCAATGTAAAAATAAAAAATATATTATTAATTTTAGCCGGTCTGATTAATGTAATCCTTATAGGATCCAGGTATGGTTTCTCTTATGGTGGGTCCGACTAGACCCGGGTTTGGGCCCAGTGCTATCATCTCAAATCAGGTTTGGGTCTGGTTTCACCTGAGTCTGAACCAAACTCAACCCGTTGACACCCCTAGGTGTAAGGTAAGCAGTTTTGATTAAATAGCTGATAAGTTAGGTAGCTTTTGTTAAATCACCCCTTCTTCTTTTTTTAAATCCTAAAATTATGAATGGATCAGAATGGATCCACATATAAAATAGAGAACCGAAAATTGTGATCTCAATTCGAATCTAAATGGTAGGAAGAACCTAAGTTCACAAATTCGAGTTCAATCTGATTACACATTCAGATCTTAGTCTAAAAAAGCATATTTCGAAATATGGTGTCAGTTTTGCAACCAGTTTCTTTTACACCCCTATGTAGGTGATGCAAATGGTTTGATTTGGGTCAGATGTGGCCAATGCTACATCTGACTAAATGGATTCCAATTCAAACAATGAAAAGCCCACACCAAATCCGATTTCTGTGCATGCAATCGGATTCAGATATCCATCAAGACTGGATATTCGTCGGATTCAATAACAAAAATCAAAACCATATTGTAATCAGTCATGGTTTTAACCCACTAAATCCGACTAAATGGAGCTGAATTGGGTCAGATATCAGATAAAATCCGATCAGTTGACATCCCTACCCCTATCTATAGGGCAATCATGGAGATTTTCGTTTGGTAGAGAATTAGGCAAATGCTTAAAGTAGCCACGCCTAACTCACTCATGTACAAAAACTGGTATTTTGAAAACTAAAAGGCAAATTCATAAGTGAGAACCAGTTTGGGTTCATGGATCCAAAATAGGACCCAACAGTCAAGTTTGGTCCAAGTTGGGAGGTCCAATAGTGGCCTTCTTGTTCAAGTGCTAAGGTGCAGCCAAGCAACCATGTCTTGAAAAGTGTCATTTGTTTCTCATTAATTATCAATATACCACCAATGAGGGCTCTGCGTGGTTGGTAGAAGCTGTCAGTACATGTCTCCTTGTGGCGGAAACGTTGCAGGTTCAAACCCCAATGGTACGTTGAATAGTAACTGGTGAGGGTCTGCCTAACCCCCCGCTTGCATTTAAAAAGATATCAATATGCCTTTGACTTGTCTACGTGTAAGCACCTCATCAGTGGCTTCTTTTTTCAATCAATTTGAAATCATCAATGTCACATTATGTTGATGAAATTGTGAGATTTTGGGGAATCTCTTGTAACGATGTGAAATGACATAAAAAACACTAATAACTAATTATCAAATAAAAAAATGTGAGTTATTTAGACAGTCTCAATAAAAAATTATTTAAAGGGTAAATATTGGCTACTAAAGAGCTAATGAGTAGAAATCCTTTTTTTTATTCAAAAATTTTTAATTTTTTGTAAATTAAATGTTACGGGAAAACTTGTTTTTAAATATATGATTATGACAAGCAATTAAGTTTTTAAAAAGATTGAAAAATCAACCACCCACAATATGCTAAAACTTTATAACTCAAAATATCACATTTTTTACATAAGAGAGACATGGCTGGATCCTTAGCAAACAAGTCATGTTAAACTCATCCGTGTGGTTAGATTGAGTCGATATAACTTGCACCTATGATTTCTAGCTCATTAGTTTCTTACCTTGATTAGTAGCAAATACTTTTTTTATTTGAATATGATTGGATTTTCATTTTCAATTTAGTACATACTAACATTGCGATCGGAGCCTGAACCCATTTTCAACAGTATTTAGGGAATTGGCTGATTCGGATTCTGAACCAAATTGAGCTCAACTCAACAATTTTTAACCAGCAGATGACACATGCCAATAAATTATTAAAATAATATGGAAATATTAAAAATATATTAAACCCTTTTTAAAAAATATTCAAATAATAAGTCGAATCAACTTTACTCCATATCAATTTTGGGCCGATACGGTATTAATCGGCCTATTCACAACAATACTCCAACAACCTCCCATACCGTGTAACATTAGATGAGACTATTAGCTATTTAATCAAAATGCAACAACAATCAAGGAACTTTTTTTTCTATAGATTTTAATATTGCTGTTAATAAACAATAACCCAAAACCATTTTCTCGATTTTATTTTTATTTTTATTTTTAGTTTTACATATTTTTATTGACATGAAAATCCCCGAAAACTAGATTTTATGACTATACTTTTCTTATAGTCATTTTTATGACTATGCTTTTAAATTTTAATTAAGCTTTTCAAAAGTTTAAACTTACCGACCAGTAATGAGTAATGATTACATTGGCGTGATGCTCACGCAACCGATATGAGCACCTCCTACCAATGCAAAACTGGTGGGATTCACCCACAAAAGGGTGTTTCGGGAAGTGCATCCAATCTGGTGGGTGTGGCACCTCATATGACATTTTGAATGTTAGAATAAAACATTCAAAATATCATGTTATTTGAAAATATCACTGTACTTCTGTTATTTTATTTTATTTTTGAGTTTTACTCAGTGAAGCCTCATTTTATTGGGTAAATAAACTCGTAATTTATGTCCAAAGCTATTTTTATAATTATTATTCGTAATTAGATTTCGGGAATCCTATTTGGATCTTCAATGATTGGGTCTTTAACATCCAGTTCAAACCTTCGATATCATGTTTGAATCTTAGATATCGAATCACCAACATTTTTAATTGGATAACCATTAATAGATTTTAGGCAAATGGATCAGATCTCTTATATTGGATCCTCAATATCATGATTATATTGGATATTGGATCCAGAATGAATTCAATGGGTCCGCAAAGTTTAAATTAAATATTAATGAAAAAAATTCTATTTTGGACCTATAACACTTTATTAGGATCCGTAGTAGCCTATGCGACGTTTGGATCCACACTACTTCATTTGCATCCTAGACTTTAGAGATTTAAATATGGTAAGGGTCCAATTAAAATTTTAATTGGATCTTGGATAGTTTGAAATTTTAGTGGAGATTGCACCTTGAAAACCATATTCGAAATCGTACCAGAAATTTTATAATGTTTTGGATCCTTGTGCGGATCCGAAATTTGCTTAATAGGATCCATAAATGTATTGGGTCTTGGACCCATAGCATCCATTAGGGCGTAGTCCAAATCAAAAGATTCGGATCCTTAGATCTGGATGGTTTTAAGTTGGACCTAAAGTTTAAATGGGTCGCGGGTCGCAGTCGATCCAAAGTCGCACATACATGTGTGTTAAAATGAAAGCACGATAAAAAGAAAATGTAAGGTTAAAAGAGGGGATTATGCAAACCCTAAAAAGGGTTTGCTTTTGAGTTAAATGAGAGAGGGTTTTCATGCAGCCGCTGGAGAATTGGGGTAACCGACCCCCACTCCCCCACGATTTCCTCCTTGATTCTCTCTCTCACTGACCATCACGCTCACCATAAGACCCCCCCCTCCCCCTTCCTCTCGTTAATACCCTCTCTCCCTTTTTTCGTTCTCTCTTCCTCTCCCTCTCATTTTCCTTTCTTTTTTGCATCAGCTGGTGAAAAGACACACGAGTCACACGAGCACGACGACGAGGGTTACCTCAGTTTTTCATCTCTCTCGTTCGTGTTCGCGGAGTCGGCGTGAGGAGGGCTTGGCCTCACAGTGGCTAGAGGGAAACAATCGAACAAAGTTGGGGATTTCGCATCACTAAGGTAGGGTTTTATCGTGTTTTTGTGAGTGTACTGCGTTGCAAACATGTAATGTGGCTTTTCACGGTGATTTTAGTGGATGCCCTAAATTTCCAAGGATGATGTGAGCTTGCCGTGAGCCCCAAATCAAGAAAAGTGGGATTTAGGTTTGCCGAAAATCCCAAATCTTTGATTTGGGGGTTTTAGATTTTTAATAGTAGGGTTCACTATGCTTATTGCTTATGTAGCTTGTTTCAAGTATGAAATGTCTCACCGTTAAACCAAGAAAAAAAAAACAAAGGAGAAAATCCTTGCACTGTCGGTTTTCCTGTGTTCTATTTATCTAATGTCGTGAATGAGAGTTTTTTTTTTGTGAACTGATCTCCTTTGCCTACGACCTGCATAGTTACCTGCATGTTTTCAGAAAATATGCATATAAGCCCCTGGGTATGATCTGGTACCCTGTTTTAACTATTATGCATATGATTGGGTGTTGTACTTCTCAAATTCTATTCATGATTCAAGTTCTTTATATTCAATATTGTGAATTAGACTTGCTATCATTCTTTTTTTATAACTTGAATATCTGGTATCTCTGCCGGCCATGTTATTGTTTGGCAAAAAATTGAAACTTTAGTTGTCAAGTTTCATGTGGGATTTTGATTCTTGTTACGTCTTCTAAATGTTCAGGGCTGTAGTACTATGCATAGAAAAATAGGTAAAGACAATGAAAGGAATAATAGGAGATTCGAAATAAAATTGTCAATTTGGTAGAACCTTATTGTTGGTGCTCTGTTGGTATAGAGACAATATTAATATTTGGGTTTCAGATATTTTTTTGATAATATATAAACAAATTTGTGAATAATTTGAATTTGTGAAACAAGTAGTCTGGAAAATTCTTGAGGCTTATCCAACCCTAAATCAAGTTTGATCTTGACACAAAACGATCAGACCTCTGATCGTTTTGTGTGCATGGTAATTTGATCTCGTAGTTCTGTACCGAATTAAGTACTGTGTGTGGGAATTAATCTTTACATAGATATAGATTCTGTTTTATGTTAAATTGCCCTGAGATGTTGGTCAAAAAGGGCATTATGTGATGATATACATAATCTATCGGTCCTTGGTTTGTGCATGAATCACAAAAGTTTCACTGGGCTTTGTTTTTGTACTTACTTAAGCATTAAATGGTCTTTTAATCATATGAATGAAAGTTCTACACTTTTTCTTTTTTTGGTTTCACTGATTCATTTGAAGTGTCTGATGTTGCCAACCGTAATCTCATTAAAACAAGGATTGAACAAACAACCCAATGGATTTTCTGTTATGTACATAGCATAGGTTAACCTCTGTTATATTGTAAGGACACTAAACATGTAAGAGATGTTTTAAATGCATTGCATTTGAATCCTGTAGTTCTGCTATATAATGAAAGTTTGGATCTTATTGGTACAGTCAGTACACTGACTAAAACAGGTATTTATTCAGTGGAATCGACCTTGTTGGTTACTATTGATTTCCAGTTCAGGATACTAAGTTATATATATGCTAAAATTTTATTGAACCACCTTACATAGCTTAAAGTTTGTTTATATGTTGAAAGTGTATCGATAATATTAGGAATTTTGTCATAAATGTATTGAAAATAAATTATGTGGTTGTCGATTTCTATAACTTGAAATGTCTATACCTAGTAGGTTCTAATTTTGTTTTCCTCTAGCTACAACAGTTAATCATTCAAGAAAGATGTTGCTTATATGAACTCTTGTTGTTTGTCTTTGAAAATCCCTGAAATTATCAAATGCCAACAAAGTTGCATATCTTGTGGAATGTTCAAATGTGAATGTGTTTGGAGAAAAGCATATAGTTGTATTATCAAATCTTTGAGATCAGGGGCGTAGCTAGGATTCATGTGAGGGGGGGAAAACATGGGCATAGGAAAAAAAAATTGTGATAGTTGGGGGTTTGTGGGCAGCGCCCCCAAAAAAAATTTTTTTAGATAAAATAAAAAATGGATACAATTATTAATAAAAATCTATTTCATATGGACAAATCAAACTATCTATCATCATCACAACGAGACCCTCCAATCCACAAAATGAATATTCACAATTAAATAGAAATAGAGGCATCAATTCCCAATCAATCAGCATTTTAACCGTATCAAACTCTCTATTACAGAGGAAAAACATATTATTCTTCAAAAAAAAAGAAGCAAAATCAAAGAAGACCAATATCATAAATCCCATAAGAAACACAGAGGCGAGACCAAAACTTCTAAATAGGTGAAAAAAATCCAACACCAACAAGAAATAAATATACGAAACACGCAACCGACTCAATAACTCGCATACCCAATAAGGAACCTAGACAGAATCAAGAGGAAACAACTCGAAAACATGAAAACTCAATCAAGAATTCCACAAAAATTGAATCACAAAGGCATTGAAATAAGAAAGCGAGAAAAATGAAAGGGGAACAATCGGTAGAAGCATTACCCGCCAACGAGGGCAATCATAAATTGGTATCAACAAAATTCGAGGCTCCGAAGAACGAAGAGATCTTCAGATTGGCAACAAGATTTTGGGGCACTCGATCGATGAGAATCACATTGTGGCACTGAGGCATTGATGGTCATACTGCATAAGAGCAAAAAATGATTGAAAAAACAATTGCATAAAAAGAAAATAACCATGTATAGGAATATAATAAACGTAACTCAGTGCAAAAAGATACATGTAAGTTGTACCTTGTAAGACACTAAGACTAGGTAAAAAATATGCAAAGCATGTAGCCATCATTGAAGGCAGACTCAAATACCATCTCATCATTTAGGTTATATGATACCATCAAGCTTCTAATGACGACCATGAAAACACCAACTCAAGCTTAAAAAAGTTCAAATGTGACTGATAACAATTCCTCACCTCAAAATATTAACAACAATCAAGTTGTTGGGTATGCATATTATATAAGTTATCATGTTGCATCTCAAGTATCCATTGGAACATTTACAAAATCTGATGGTGAAGTATTGAAAAGTTTACAGGCCACTATTACAAAGTTTACAGTTACTAAGATTCTTTAACATAACCACCACCACTATCGCTAACATCATTTCTCAAATCAGGTGGATACGCAAACAAAACAACATATCACAAACTATAGCGCTTTGGCACGTAGCTGAGCAAAAGCACAAGAACTCTTAGAAAGTCGGAAGCAATTGGGAAAATAAGCAAAACAAAAACAACTTTGCTAGCTAAATCAATTATCGTAACCAATGTCATCGTCGATAACAAGTGACAATCATCAAGAAGCAGAAGCGAATAAAACATGCACATATATTGGTAGCAGGGCAGGGCCTGTGTGTGGGTGATGCCATGATGGCGTCGATGAGGGAGGTTAGAAGAGAGATAGAGAGAGAGAGTACCTGAGGGTTGAGGTTCCACCGGGGTCGAGCAGGGCCTCCGACGAAGGGGGCTCAGGTCCTGCATTACACAGAGGAGCTATGCAATTCTTAAAAAAAAAAACCATTTAAAACCCTATCGGGTTTCGGATCCGGGTCAGGTCCGACCCGGCTTCCGAGGTAGGACTGGGCTACAGCCCAGTCCTGCCCCCCCCCCCCCCCCCCCAGCTCCTCCCTTGTTTGAGATTACACTGCATACTCTCTAATGAAAAGAAATAGGACTTTGTTTATTTGGCAAGAGTTGTTAGTGCACGTCACCATGTGGTGGGATGTTACAAGTCAAAACCTAATGGTATGTTGTGGCAATTTTCTATTGAAATATATATATATATAATGATGATGATGATAAATGATGATCTGGTAATCGAGCCTAACTTGTTTAAAGGTACCGAGACATCCGTGCTCTACTGGTTTAAAGGCATCGGAGCACTCAGAGGGTGAGTTTGGAAAATCTTGCCTAATGGGCAATATGGGTTGGGTACCTAATGCGAGTACTTGGGTTGATGAGCTTGCACGCAATGTCAATAACACTGGTGAAAAGCTTAAATTAATTTTTATGAGTCTGAATGGTTTAAAGGTATCGGGGCATTCATGTTTGACTGGTTTAAAGGTATCAGAGCACTTTGAATTGGTCAGTGCAATCAAATAGACAAAAAAAATGGCTTGTATATCCTTGTAAGATCACAAAGGGTGTGGATCTACTACTATGGTAGTAAATTTTGGAGAAATGCCCCTCTACTTTGAGAAATTTAAATAAATGAAAAGATAAACTCACTCAAATGCGGACTTACTTTGGAGAAGGTAGGTGGTACAAAACTTCGGGGACATGTGTTTCTTGTTTCAAGCAAAAATGTCTCGTTGGTCTCCAGTCCTTGGAGTTGGGGGACCCAGACTACCAATGTGTACTAGATGGTAGTTCTTTGTTCTTATGCAGAAGTTAGGGATGCATTCAGTTTTGGGTCTTTGGGAGGTTCTCTCAGTCACTGGTCGCTCCCTTAGGATTTACAGTTTCAGTTAGAATGTTTGAGTTAATAAAATACCAATGCATAATAAACCCCTGAATGTTCTCTTCTAAAATGATTGTCTTGGCTCGTGTGTACCCGCGAGATAATTTAATAAAAATATTAAATAAAAACATCTTTGGTTCATCAGTTGAATAAGAAATCATCGAGTTTGCACTTTAACTTGTTAATGGTCACTTTTGGCATATGGCTATTTAGATTAACATAAAATAAATTCTCTATATCTCTGAGTTTGATTTGTGTCTGCTATTGTTCACATATGATAGCTAGAGACTTATAATTGTGAGATTTTACAAAAAATGTGAGTGTTATACTTGTACTTGTTTACTTGTGATTAGAAAGTTGAACATGTGATTAGGTATTTAAACTAGTGTTTACTTATCTTATATGCAATAAGTTAAATTCGTGTTACTTATTTCTTATGTCATGCCTAATACCATGCTTTACTGTCTATATTTAATCATATACATTTCATACTTGTTACACAGTACTTCTGCAAAAATCATAGTAATTACCTATTTAGACAGTTGTAGTTTAATTCCAATCAATTTACTATTTTTCAGGTGAAGAGTAGAACATCATGAGTGGCTGCGGGATGAGGCTTCGATCAAGATGTTGATTTATTGTGTTCTCGGGACAATCTCAGATTAAATTTTAATTTATTATTATTCATGTTATTTAAAAACTCTGATGTCATTATTTATTTAAAATAAATGTTGTTGATATATCACTCCTATAATGCCCCTGAATGCTTAATTCAATAAAATGGTTGTTTCCGCTGTTATAAAAAAAAATCCTCTAAAAAATGTGGGTTAAAATTTTGAGGCATAACATGCCATACTGCGATGTTTGTTCATGTCGTCGTAGAACTCTGAGAGCTTACCCCTCAACCTCAGTGAGTCTCCAAGCTTTCAGCTTACGCAGGAGTTGCCCATGTGATTTGAACTTAAATTGCCCGTCTAATAGTCTAGGCCCCATCTCACTACGTCAAACCCCTTGGGTGTAACTCACAAGTCAAAGCTGACTACCGGTCTGATCAGATGACTCAAGTGGGATGGTTTCCTAAAACATGCCAGACTTAGCCGCACTTGGTTAGGTCTTGGGTCAATTTTTTTTTTTATTTGTAACCCGAAGAGATTGCACCTAGCACGAAGACTTGATCATGCTGGCCCAGCTTGCCATACCTATGGTCATCCTGCCATCAACGTAAAATTCTGAAGCTAGGACACCCCTCTCCCAAGGCCTATACTACACATTGATTTATGCAAAAAAGGGCAACATCTATGAGAATCAAACCTTGATTGCCCATCTAGCAGCCAAGTCTCCACCCCACTTGGGGCAGGTCTTGGGCCAAATTGTTCATCTGTGCCTCTAAAAACCAAACTGAGCCAAATGGGCAAGCCATGAGTTGTGACATTGGTTAGAGAGGCTGTGGTTCCAAGTTAAAGTTCAACCAAAAGGGTTATTATAACCTTTTGTGGAGAGGGTGGTGTATGTTCGCCCCCGATGATTCACTGAATCCGACGTCTGTGTTCGGGGCTTTGAATGAGCACCACGTATACAAGCACATAGAGCTCGTATTCCCGTGTATGTTGGCATAACTTTGCATCAGACTCTGGTGTTGTTGCAAAGACTTAAGTACCCTTTCTTCCTATTCTTTTCATAAAGTGATGGTTTGAGAAAATGACAGAAATGTCCTTCATTCAAAAAAGAAAAAACAAACAGTTCAAAAAAAGGACAAACATGTCCTCCATCCAGAAAGTTGAGGATGATGTTGACTCTTCAAAGTCTTCTTCTTCTTTCTCCATTCAAAAAAAGGACAAACATGTCCTCTATCCAGAAAGTCGAGGATGATGTTGACTCTTCAAAGTCTTCTTCTTCTTTCTCCGCAAAACACTGTAAAACCCTCTCTCTCTCTCTCTAGGGAAGAAATCAAGAGAAGCAAAGAGTTCTCCCTGGAGAAGGCCATGAACATCAACCCTCTCACTCACTCTCCCTTCTCTCTCTACTTCTGTGCACATCCAACAGACGATCCTACATTGCTCCATCAAACACCGACTCACTTGCACACTGACTGTAGCATCATTCAACTTGAAGAGTTTATATGTATAGGAGAATACAAAGATGTCTCTCGGATTCATTGGAAATTGTTATTTCTTTTTTAATGTGCAGTTGGCTCTTATCATTTTTAGTTCCTTTTTAGATTGTACTTTCAATGCTAGTGTATTTTAAATTAATTGATTTGTATATAATCGGATCTCATTTCGATCTGAATGTTTTACTGCAACTTCATGCATATGTCTTCATGCTCTCCACCAAAAATCAGATCATTCTGAGTTTGTTTGACCCACTTTAAAAATTAAGGTTCAGAACCTGTTATTTTGCACCGTCAGGATTTTAGCAGATCAGGACCAACTTGCGGGGTTGTTTTCTAAATTGAAGCTAATTTGTCCATACCAAATTTCTGTAATTTTTTTGGTGTTTTCATACCAGTTTTGGGTTAAAAACCACAACCCTGTCACCCTGTGTCATTTTAATGGCTCAGATTTTGATCCATTTTGTCAGAATTTTATTTTCCTAATGAGAGATCATTTTTCAATTTCGTAAAACGGGTTCTCTTCGCTTATGTGTCTAGTTCATCTCTGTAAATTTTCAGAATTTGTCATGATCAATTGCTATTTTATTTTGATTTAATACCAGAACCCTTTATCCAGATTTTGTAAATGTTCTGATTTTGGCCCCCATATCATGACTGTTGTAGCCCTCCTTCAACAAATCACTAATTGATTAACAATATTCTTCAGCAAATCATTGTTATAATTTTTTTGGGTCTCTAATGTGTCCCTACTATGATTTGTAGTGTTTTCGGGTCTCCAACTACCCCTACAATGATTTATAGTGTTGTCCAGTCTTTTAACAACAATTTGTAGTATTTTCGGGTCTTCAACGACCTCTACAACTATTTATAGTGTTGTCCGGTCTTTTAACTACAATTTGTAGTGTTTATGCTTAGATTAGAATGAATGAGCATGTAGTTTAATTTTTCATTTTTCATAATTAATATGTTGCATTTTTATTTTCATTTTCAATAACACTATGGTGAAACACGAATGGCACAAGCACCATTCTAATAAAAGGTGATTAAATCCTAAGTTGACGATACCAAATTTTGGGTCAAAAACCACAACCCTGTCACCACAACAGGGTGACAAGTTGGTCTTCCGCAAATCGCTATAGCGATTTATAATGTTTTTAAATTGCACTATAGTGATTTATAGTGTCTTCCGCAAATCGCTATAGCGATTTATAGTGTTATTTAGTAAGCAAATTGTTGTAAATCGTTACCCGAATTAGGACAAACTTATTAAAATTTATAATTGTTTATACATATTTGATATTTTAAATTTGTTAAAATTCAAGACTGGTTACAGATTAATCTTATTTAACCATGAGTAAACAAAATATTTCTGTTTTTTTATATATTTGAAATATCAAATAAATATATAAAGTTATAAAAAATTTCAGATATAAACTAGACAAATAAAGCAAAAAAACGCTTTTTACAGATTTGAAAAATGATCTCCCGTTGGGGAGATATGACTCTTGCAAAATGAACTAAAAACATGAGTAACTCAAACGATATAGAGTGTAATAGGGTCTTGGTTTTTGACCAAAAACAGGTATGAAATGACCATAAAAATTTCTGAAAATTGACAGGAATAAACTAGACTCAATAAAAAAGACACCGCTTTTTACGAATTTGAAATCCGATCTCCGGTTAGGGCGATACGCCCCTGACAAGTTGGTCTTGATTCAAATAGTGATTTACGCGTGACGGCTATAGCGATTTGTAGTGTTAATCGCTATAGCCATCACACGTCTGTGTTCGGGTGGTCGAATGAGCGCCACGTATTCATGCACATGATGCTCGTATGCCCGTGTATGTTGACATACCTTTGCATCAGACTCTGGTGTTGTTGCAAAGACTTAATCACCTTGCTTTTCTTGCCCTGAAATGACGGTTTGATTAAATGACAAAAATATCCTCCATTCAAAAGTTGTGAAATGATCGTTCGAGAAAAGGACAAAAAAGTACAAAAAAGTCCTCCATCCAGAAAGTTTGATGTTAACTATTTAAAGTGGAGACGTTCCCTATTCATTAAACTCCTGCGCGATCTGTTGTAACAGTAGCTCCCATTATCAACCCAAACTTTGCTTTCGTCTCCACTCGAGTTTTCCGCCTTGTTTTTTATCTTATTTTACAACACATTGTCGCCTTCTCGTGCATGCCTTGTGTTACAAAACATTCTTGTGTCTTCGCTTCATTTTTGTTGTCGTTAGGCATCATGGAAGAAAGCAATGATGCACAAACATTCCAACAAGTGTCATTAAGGCAGCGTGAGTATCCTTTCATCTCATCATGCTATCGATGAAGAAGGCATGTCGTCTGGTGTGCCATTAAGGCATTGTTTGGTTATTGTAGGTAGATCATGTTCTTACGATGGTTGGAAACTTATCGATATTTGTAAGACGCTGGGACCTGTTGACAAGAATGCTTGTTTACAAATGCTAGGAAGGGCCTCTACCCCATCAGGTATCCTACATTAACTCATTATATGCATTGTATCGATTTGTTTGCTATTATGCTCAATTTCTTTCTTATCGATTTCTAATTTATTGTGCGATATATTTATCGACCTTTTAGATAATATGGTTTTGATTGTCGAGTTGTAAGTTATTATGCTTAACTGCCGTATCGATTTTCAATATCTTACAAATCGATATGTATATCGATTTGTAAGATATTATATGTTATGTAATATGTATTTCTAAGATATTTGTACACAGACTTTGAAAATGTGTGCTTGCAGAAAGACATCGTTACTTGCATGTGGGGGTATGGGGGGGGGGGGGGGGCGATTTTCGCAGACATGTCGCTGCTCTTTCAGCGACTTCGATTGGACTCGCTTATGAGCCTAGTGGATGTAATGAGAGCGTTATCGTCAACACACATGTATGACATGTGTATTACAATTGGCATGGTAAGCGACAACTCGATGCTCAGTATAAGCAAACATCAAACCACACTTGCTTTGATACTGTCATTCATTAAATTGTTGCCTTGACTTGCTTAACCTTATCGGTATCTGTTGTTATATGCATCCTGATTAAATCGTAGTAAACGTATACGCTTGCTAACTCCACTATCTTCTCTTCTTTTTCGTTGCTTGTAGGCATTATGGAAGAAAGCAATGATTCACAAACATTTCCACCAGTGCCATTAAGGCAGCGTGAGTAGATTTTCATCTCATCATGCTATCGATGAAGAAGGCATGTCGTCTGGTGTGCCATTAAGGCATTGTTTGGTTATTGCAGGCATATCATGTTCTTACGATGGTTGGAAACTTATCGATATTTGTAAGACGCTGGGACCTGTTGACAAGAATGCTTGTTTATAAATGCTAGAAAGGGCCTCTACCCCATTAGGTATCCTACATTAACTCATTATATGCATTGTATCGAAAACCCCCTGTTTTAGTAATATACTTCCGTTTTTGTGAGATATTTTTTTGTTAGTTAATATCGATTTGTTTTCTATTTTGATGCAAACACAGACTGATATATTGCTTAAAACATTGTTGAGCTTATCATCATTTTGTAATAAAGATGATGTAGCTCAATCAATCAAAAGATCTGGAGAATTGAATATCTATACTATTGACGCAACCGAAGAATTGAACATCTGCACTAATGATGCACATGAAAAGAAGGGTGCAGTCATTAGACCCACTCTTGACTTGAATGTTCCAGTAGAAGAAATGCAATTCAATAATGAGGTAGACTACCACGACAGTACACATAATAAAAGTGTAGGCACTGTGAATATACATGGAAGTACACTTGACTTGAATGTTACAGTAGAAGAAATGCAAGTCAATAATGAGGCAGATTTTGATGTCAGTACACACAATAAAAGCGTCAGAACTGGGAATGTACATGGAATTACACTTGACTCTGTTTGTGTAGAAGGAATGCAGTTTAATAATGAGGAAGTTGCATATAAATTTTACAATGATTATGCCTTAAAAGTTGGCTTCAGTGTGAGAAGGTTTTCCTGGTCAAAAAATGCACAGAGTTTCATGGTTAGAAAGACATATGTTTGTTTCAAGCAAGGTTAGAAGAAATCAATGGGAAATCCAACAAGGAGTATGCCAGAATCAAGATGTGGATGTCAAGCGAGAATGGTTTTGAGAAGACATCCGAATGGGAAATTTGTCGTGCATACTTTAATCAGTGATCATAATCATGAGTTATCTGCATCATGTATGACTCGTATGCTAAGATCACATCATAAAGTAACTGTAGTGCATGCTGCAATAGTTGAAATAGCCGATAGCGCCGGCATTGCACCAAGGAAGACATACAATTTGTTTAGCCGCATGGATGGTGGTCGCGAAAATGTGTTATTCACACCTTTGGATCTAAGAAACCACTTGAGAAGGAAGAGGACAGAAAACATGAAGAACGAAGAAATATGTTCTTTGGTTCATTACTTACAGAATAAATCTAGCAATGAACATGGTTTCTTTAGTGCAATGCAAGTGGACGAAGATGGATATGCTGTGAATATGTTTTGGGTAGATTCAAAGTCAAGAGTGGATTATGAATGCTTCAATGATGTGCTTGTGTTTGATACTACAGTAAAGATTAATACTGAACAGTGGCCATTTGCGCAGTTTATCGGAGTGAACCATCACGCACAGAGTTGTATATTAGGTGGGGCGTTTTTGTATGACCAGACCAAGGAAAGCTTTGAGTGGTTTTTCAGAGTATTCACACAGGCAATGAACGGGAAGCATCCTGAAACTGTACTTACAGATGGTGATCACGCAATTGCGGCTGCAGTGCTTCATGTGTGGCCAGATGCACATCATCGCCTATGTTTGTGGCATATCTTTCAAAATGCAGCAAGGAACATAGGACACATATTTAATCAGAATACAGGGTTTGACAAAAAGTTTACAAGGTGTGTACTTCATAGCGGAGACGAGGTCACCTTTAAGTCAGATTGAGAGCAAATGATTAAGACATACGACCTTATTGACTGTCTGTGGTTACAAAATTTATATGCAGAAAAAGAGAAGTGGGCATTGGCATATGGAAGACAATACTTTTGTGCAGGTATGATAAGCACACAAAGAGCTGAATCTATGCATGCCACGCTGAAGAAGACCATGTATTCATGTTTAACAATGTTTCGTCTCATGGAACAATATGATTTATTTGTAGACGGTCTAAGACAGAGTGAGCTTGAACGAGACGTGAAATGCTTCAATACACGACCTCTAACTCTTGGCATGAAAATATTGATGCGACCTGCAACACTGTATACACTGATTGTATTTGAATGGATCAAGAAAGAGGTGTTACATGTCATGAATTGCAAAATAGAAGGACTCGTGCAAACCGAGAATATGCACAAATACCATATTTTATGGTAGAGCGAAAACCATCACGAAAGGCAAGAAGCACATGTCACGTACAATGTTGACAACAGAAGAGTTGAATGTTCGTGCAAAATGTATGAATTCAAAGGTATTCTATGCTGTCATGAACTAAAGGCACTCAATCAAGAAAAGATACAAGAAATACCTGAGTCTTACGTAATGCGAAGATAGAAGAGACGCGCAAAGATTGAAATGCTTGTTACGGACAATGCGAGTAAATCTGGTGTTGACCAGAAGTGCCACATAGCCTCTCGTTACCAACAACTGTGTAGGTCATTCATGAATATTGTTGATTTGGCATCGAGAAGTGAAGAATGCTATGTATCTATGAGAAAAGCTGCAATGGAGTTACTTGAAAACGTGGAGTCAATTCACATTAAGTTTGTTGCAACGAATGAATACCAGCCGAAGATAATGGGATCGAACAGCCTAGGTGAAAATCATGTTTCGCTTGACACTCCTGAGAAGTTGTGCCGAAGCGTAAACATTATCTTCAATAAGTCAGTAGTGAACATTGTTGATTATGATGTACATATTCATGAAGCGCAGGGTATCAAAAGAAAACCTGTCTCTGATCGCAGTCGTCGGAGGTCAAAGGGTGCACTAGAATTGGTTGGCAAGAAAAGGACTAAGAAACAACCAAACTGTAATAAAAAACAACAAAGCCCTTCGAATGAACAGGTATGTAAGACATTATATTGCTTTCCATTACGTGAAGCTTGTCAATATCTAACTCGTGTAATGTCCAACATGCACCAATACCCTACAGAAGTAGCAGCAAACGTTGAAACCTTCATTCCTCCCGACCAGATTTCCAGCAAGGATCGCTTCAGTTTTACAAGTCTATTGGTATGTAATCAATGTGGTGAGGAGGTATGCATTTCTTGTGAAACTTAATGCACTGCCTTATATTTTCTCTATCATGACAGGCTCTGATGCATTCGACAGATGGGTATGGGATGCAGGAATCTCGTGTGGGCTATTAGTTTAGTTGTCATGCCTCTTTGCATGACCCGATTTCAACATCGTCGGATTTGTTACGAGTTTATAGTGATTTGTCATCGACGACTTGCGGTCCACGCTTGTGTTTTTGCTTAAATCGATAAATAGCGATTTGTGGCTTCTGTTGGAAGTCGATTCATGACATCACTAAATGGCGATTTTTGGTTATCATTGAATAGCGATCTGTGTCATCGCAGCATAGTGATGTGTGGGTATTGTTCGAATGTCAATCTAAGCGGCCTCAGAAAGGTTGTTTAAGTAAGTTTGGGGGTATTGTTCGACTGTCACTCTAAGCGGGATGCGAAGGGTTGTTCAAGTAAGTTTTTTTGGGCATTGATCAAGGTTGCGATTCATTTTATGATCTAAGTTTGCTATCACCACGCAAATAAAATCTTACTTAGATCATGAAATGAAACGCAACCTTGATCAATGCCCCAAAAAAGCTTACTTGAACAACCCTTTGCATCCCGCCTAGAGTGACAGTCGAACAATACCCCCAAATCATTATGCTGCGGTGCCAAATATCGCTATTCGACGATAACCAAAAAATCGCCATTAAGTTATGTCATTAACCAGCAGAAGCCAGAAATCGCTATTTATCGATTAAAGCAAAAATACAAGCACGGACCGCAAGTCGTCGATGACAAATCACTATAAACTCGTAACAAATCCGACGATGTTGAAATCGGGTCATGCAAAGAGGCATGACAACTAAACTAATAGCCCACACGAGATTCCTGTCCAGCTGATAGCACAATCGCTTTCCCGCGATATCCACAACTGGCTATGCAGCAATTACGAAGTCTACTTACGTAGCTCCAAGTGATTGCTAGAAATCGAACCTTACATTTCAACGACGCCATTCATGGACGAAGAAAGATCAACCATGGAACAAAGAAGGAATTCTGGTCAATTTACCAATGTCAGTCGATAAAGCTGTGATTGTAAATAAAAGGCGTTGATTCAACTTCTTATGCAGCAATTCTTTCGTGTTCCCAACACCTCCAATTGTTATCTTGTGAAAACTTTTAACCATATGTTGTAAATAAAAGGCTAATCAATGTGTTGTTTCTCTTCCTCACTTCATTTCTTAATTGGTAAGTAAACCTCTTCGTCTGTTACAGGGTGAGCTTTGTTCGCTTTAAAAGTGGAAGTGCAAGTGTGAGAGGTACTCCACAATTTCTCACAATCGCTTTCGAGTACACAATCACTTTGGAGTTCTTAATCGGTACGGTATTGTTGTCTGTCAGAAATCGCTTAATTGTGAGGATTTCAATTCATGAGGTCAACAACGCAAACGACAATGGTTTGTCCCTTTGTAAACGTTGTAAGTCAACAAGGATTTGCGGTGTTAAATTATACTAGTATACAACGATAATGAACGTTGTTAAAAAATCGACAACGGCTACGATATTTGGCATGAATATATCATTGTATCCATGTTTGATAATCAATTGAGTAATCGTCAAAGATTATTCATACCTGGAAAACGGGTTTGTTTGGGTCGGGTCAATCTCTCATTCAACCATTGTTATAATATGTAGTCGAAACGACGATTTTTTAATGATTTAAAACCCAATCATTTAAGTTGCGCGTTGTCTTTGATAAAGGGTGGTAGACGAAACGACGATTTTTAATTATTTAAAACGAAATCATTTAATTAGCGGGTTTTTTTTTCGAAAAAGGGCGGCATGGGAAAAGACGTATTTTATATTATTTAAAACACAATCATTTCATTTGCGGGCGTTTATCGAGCAAGGGCGGCATGTGAAATGACGTATTATTAATTATTTAAAACGCAATCATCTAGTTTGCGGGCGGTTTTCGAAAAAGGGCGGCATGTTAAGGAACGTTTCATTTATATTTGACTGACGACGTTGATTTTGTATCTGCGTTGCAAAGGTGGCATCGATATCTTCATTTAGGCATGGCGCCGAAGAAGAGGACTATGGGAGAAATACGACCAGGCATGGCGCCGAAGAAGAAGGCTATGGGAGAAATACGACCAGGCATGGCACCGAAGAAGAAGGCTATGGGAGAAATACGACCAGGCATGGCGCTGAAGAAGAAGACGATGGGAGCAGTACGACCAGGCGTGGCGCCAAAGGAGAGGACGATTGGAGCAATACGACCAGTCATGGCGCCAAAGCAGAGCACGATGAGAGCAATACGACCAGCCACATCGCCGACGAAGAAGACAACCACTCCCATAGTACCAACTTTAGTGCTTAAGACGTATATTTCTGCCTTTTCATGTCGTCTTTCGTCTTATGTTGTTTACTGTAGAAAATAATTTCAATGTCGAATCCTGAATACTACGCTCATGGTGCACTCAGTGCAACATCTACAGATAAGGGTGGGCGGCAACTCCCTAAGGAGGTCCTAGATTACATCGAGGAGATGCAAGATGAATTTGCAGACGGGAACACTATCACTAATTTTGTACGTACGCAACTAGTATCATTTACTACGTCTTCGGTTTGTATGTTCTCAAGTTTGTAAATTTTTGCAACCAGACAATGTGTGATTTTGTCAATTATATTCAAAGCAACGCAACGAACAATGCAGTACGCATCATCACCCCTTATTTCATGGTATGTCTGGCATGCCATTGTTTTAATTGCTTTTATTACTTACTCACTTTTCTTGGTGGTTAAACCTTACTATTACGTGCAACAGATATACATCCGGCGAAAGCCATACACCAGTGGATTCGCAAATGCACTACCTTGTTGGAACAGCGGTGAAGAGTTCGTAGACTTTGCGAATTTTGATAAGGTAAGTTAACAAACCTCTTCTCCAAGTTTTAGTCGTTACATCCCCATCAGGATCTGTCTATGGAATTATAAATTATTGTATCGATTCACATATTTTACTTCCTACGCTGTAGCAAAATACAGAACATTGGGTCTTATACGAGATGAATTTTGTGGAAAAACAACTATGGTGCTACAACTCATTGGACTGCCACATTGGTGTAGAACGTAACGCTATGCATTTGGTAAGCTTCTGCCCATAGGTGAAGCGTAGCTATTTGTGGTGACCCGTACTGTACTATATTTTCCCTTTATCACAGGCGGGATTCCTGAAGGACTATTTGGGTGTCGACATTGCCGAGTGGATGTTGCTCTGTGTTGACAATGCTCCTGTACAAACTAATGGGTTCAGTTGTGGCATATTTGTAATGAAGCACATTGAAGCAATATACAAAGGAGAAGAAGTTGTTTTCATCGCTGTATGAACTTTGCATCCGCTGTTAATGGGGAATCCTGTTATATATTGGTTTCACATTACATATTTTTGTTGCAGGAAGATATACCGGATTTACGCGAGGAAATATGCGAACAATTGATTGAGTTCAAAAAGAACGGGAGACAAAATCTATAATGTGAAACCTATCGAATGCTCTCTGTGTACAACCTAACGAACTCCGCCATCACCGTTCTCGCCCAACTACGGTTGTGCAGTCGCAACATGGTGAGGAGCGGCCGGCAGAGGTGGAGTTGGCTGACGTGGAGCTGCCGACGGTGCAGTCGTGGGCACTTAATTTGTGGTCGTCAGCGGTGGCGAGGGGTGCTGTCGTCGCGCTGAGGGTGACCATCAGGAGCTTCACTGCGTCCTTTTCCTCTCGCGAGGAGGAGGTTTTAGAGGAGCGGTCGTTCCGGTGAAGGGGGTTCATCTAACCCGGTTCCGTTGACGGGGGTTCATCTTCTGGTAGGCAAATTTTGTAGGACTACAAATATTGTAAATCTGTCTTCGTTGAAATATAATTTGAACATTACAACACACTCTTGTAAATCGTTGTAGTGCTACATCTAAGAAAACTAAATCGTATAGAGACATAGTTTTGTGTTGTATGCGCTTAACCAATCTTGGTAATGTTGGTCTTCGGTAATTTAAAATACTGTACAGCGAAAGATATTTTGTTGTTGTTCTGAAATCGTTGTATAGCTCGCTTTCCGTGAACGAAAAGTGCAGAAATGGATTACCGCGATTCCTAGTAACAAAGGCACGTAATGTTCGCTCTGAACAAAGTTGTGGTTTTATATAAGACCAAAAAATATTTCTACAATAAAACCCACCCGCTACGTGCTACCGTGATTTGAACTACCAGGTCCCATCGCATTGATTAGTTTTGAGAATGGCTGTCTGACATGCCATTGTTCAAATTCATTAATGCGGAGGGTATTTTATGTGAGATTTGCTCTTTGTTTATTAAAATTGTCGTATTAGTTTGAAAATTGATGGAGGGTGATAGGACGTTTCATTAATATTTGAATGACACATCGCACAGGTTAAGGATGTGTTCTATTTTGCTTCGCGAATAAGGAACCGACAAACCAACAATTCCTGCAAAAGCGACTTGTTATTGAATCGAGTGTATAGGCGCTTCAACGCGGTTGTTGTATCCATGTAGACTTTTTTCATATGTATGCAATATCATAATTAAAGTAAATAGTCGTTTGAAATTAAAAAAATTTACAAATTCTTACACAACATTTCATGGTAGTAGTAGTGAAGCTCACGTTAGACCACCATTTCTGAACAGCAAACCCGTCTTATCGCTGTGTACTATTTGTAATTACGAAAAAGACATTTTTGGCTCTTGTTCACCGCATTTATCTCGAGTCTCTTCTACGATTTTCATTCTGTGTGTGTCAGCAATAAGGCGATGTTTACACATCAAACATTTCATAACGATGTTGACTATTATCATTTCGAACATTACAAGGCTTCGTTCATTGCATACATCGCTATCTAATTCTGCGACTGTCAATCATGCATGTTGGGCACCGTTGGTCGCTGCCTTTTACATCCTCGCGGCGGCTCTGCTAGTTTCGCCTCCACAATTAGGAAGGACGTCAATATTTGGCAGAGTTCTTCACGGAATCCAGGTATATCAACCTGCAAAAACAAATTGTAATGTGGAACCAATAGACATGCATTTAATCACTAATAACATAGGACAAGAAATGGCATACAACGTCGAAACAGGGTTCTGCACCATTGTATATCACTTCAATGTACTTCATTACAAATACGTTGCAATCAATGTCATTATCTTGTAATGGATCATGGTATGTCGTGCGATAGATCCACTTGCTAACATCGACTCCCAAAATGGCTTTGACGAAACCGATCTGAGAATAATGCGACCCAAAGTAAATTCATGACCCCAGTACAGGACACGATACTCATATAGATGGAATCTTACGAGATGGGAAATGTTTAGCCATAAACCACTGTCAACTTTCAAAGAATTGTAACACCAAAGTTGTTTTTCGTGTAAATCCATCATGTATAAGACCCAATGTTTTTCTGATTGCCAGAGTGTAGGAATCAATATCTGCAAATGGATCAAAAAAATGTTGTTAGCACTGTCATGTTGTAACCTTGCATTCTAGGTTTGTTTGCTTACCTTTTCACTTGACAAAAGGTCTCTGCAATGATTATCGTTAACCCAATAAGGTAGGCCGTCTTTAAATCCACTGGAGTATGGCAAACGGCGTAAGATCGTCTACATACCGAAACATTGCTAACAGCAATGTTAACATACGAATCAATCGAACTTAATCAATAACCAAAAGCAACGTAAAATACAACCGATATACCATGAAGTACGGGCTGACGATGCTTACAGTCTGTCTTGGTGCGTTGCTTTTAATATAACTAACGAAATCGGATATAGTCTGTATGAAGCAAATATGGTGTTGTTAACGCACGTACACATGGCTTACGTATATAGACAACTCCTACTAGTTTCATACGAACAAAATTACTGATCATGTTGCATTCTGAGAATTCATTGCGCATTCGTTTGATGTCGTCCACGAGTGATTGACTAAGTTTTCGCCCAGCTTCGTCGGTGGATGTTCTACTGAAATGAATAAGGACATTGCAATGAACGATATGGAAATTACATTACATAGTACACAACACAAATCGCAAATAACGACTTCAAAGAGACGGATTTTATTGAAAATGGAGACGATGTGAAGACAATATACACATGATTCGCCATTGTTGGTCATGTAGTTGTCTTCGTCTGCCTCACCGACCATAATTTTCTAGGTTCGGGGGGGGGGGGGGGTCCAGGTTTATGAAGGAACTGTCGGTTTGATTGTTGCTGGTTCACGAAGTAAAAGATAATCACATCGTCGAGTACTTGTGCGACTATTTATGACCCAAAAGATCTACTGCTCAACCAACATGATCAATGAATAATGTATGACAAATCCAAAATTTATGGCAATCGGTTGGAATTGCGTAATTCGACTACATATTCGCTGCATAGCGAGTAGCATAAATCGCGGAAAGCAATTTGTGCTGTAATACTCAGCCTTTGTAAACTGTTAGTCAACACCGAATTGCGGTGTTAAACGATACTAGTATAAAGCGATAATAAACGTTTGTTTGATTTCTCGCAATCGCTTGGAGCTGCGTAAGTAGACTTCGTAATCGCTGCATAGCCAGTTGTGGATATCGCGGGAAAGCGATTGTGCTGTCAGCTGGATAGGAATCTCGTGTGGGCTATTAGTTTAGTTGTCATGCCTCTTTGCATGACCCGATTTCAACATCGTCAGATTTGTTACGAGTTTATAGAGATTTGTCATCGACGACTTGCGGTCCGTGCTTGTATTTTTGCTTTAATCGATAAATAGCGATTTTTGGCTTCTGCTGGAAGTCGATTGATGACATCACTTAATGGCAATTTTTTGGTTATCGTCGAATAGTGATATTTGGCATCGCAGCATAATGATTTGGGGTATTGTTCAACTGTCACTCTAAGCGGGCTGCGAAGGGTTGTTCAAGTAAGTTTTTTTGGGGCATTGATCAAGGTTGTGTTTCATTTTATGATCTAAGTAAGATTTTATTTGTGTGGTGATAGCTTACGTCTTTTCCCATGCCACCCTTTTTTGAAAAAAAAACCGCTAATTAAATGATTTCGTTTTAAATAATTAAAAATCATCGTTTCGTCTACCGCCCTTTATCAAAGACAACGCGTAACTTAAATGATTGGGTTTTAAATAATTAAAAAATCGTCGTTTCGACTACATATTATAACAATTGTTGAATGGGAGATTGACCCGACCCGAACAAACCCGTTTTCCAGGTATGAATAATCTTTGACGATTACTCAATTGATTATCAAACATGGATACAACAATATATTCATGCCAAATATTGTAGCCGTTGTCGATTTTTAACAACGTTCATTGTCGCTTTATACTAGTATCATTTAACACCGCAAATTCTTCTTGACTTACAACGATTACAAATGGACAAGCCATTGTCGTTTGTGTAAGAATTAGAAAATTTCTTGAATTTTAAACGACGTTTCCTTCAATTATGATCTTGCAGACATATGAAAAAGTATAGACGGATACGACAACTGCGTCGAAGCCGCCTATATACTCGATTCAAGAACAAGTCGTTTATGCAGGAATTGTTGATTTCTCGGTTCCTTATTCGCGAAGCAAAGTGGAACTGTGTGATGTGTCATTCAAATATTAATGAAATATCCTATCACTTTCCATCAGTTTTCAAGTATATACGTCAGTTTCATTAAACCAAAAGCAAAACTTAAATAAAAATGCACTCCGCATTAATAAAATTGAACAATGTGGGCTATTCTCAATAGTAATCAATGAGATTGGACCGAATTTTTGGGTCTCAAAGAAATCCACAAGTACGTCCACACGCGTCCCAAGAAATCGCCTTAGGTGTATATTATCGTAGGTTCAGCAATACAGCAATTTCTAAGAACAAACCTTTCTTATTCATAAGTTCACGGAATGTAATTTTTAGAAATATTGCGTAACCGCACCAAAATATCTTTCGTCGTAGGAACAACACCAAAGTATCTTTGGCCGTACAGTATTTTTCATTACTGAAGAACAACTTTACCAGCATTGGTTATGCGTATACAACACAAAACTTTTTCTGAATACGATTTACTTTTCGTAGAACACCCGTCACCGAAATGAGATGAATACCCGTCACCGGAACGACAGCTCCGTTGAGACCTCCTCGCTAGGGAGAGGAAGAGGACGTGGCCACCCTCAGCGCGACTGCATCGACTGGGTTGTTGTCGAGGAGGAGGGCGAGAACGGTGATGGCGGAGCTCGTTAGGTTGTACAGACAGAGCAATTGATAGGTTTCACTTTACATATTTTGTTTGTCGTTCTTTTTAAACTCAATCAATTTTCTGCATATTTCGTAGCGTATTTCTGACATATGTTCCTGCAACAAAACATGTAATGTGAAACCAATACAACAACAACAACAACAACAACTACGCCTTCATCCCAAAACAATTGGGGTCAGCGATATGAACCAAAAAAGAAATTCATTTTGGGTCTTCCACATGAATCCTTTTCCTCCAATCATTTCTATCCAACGCCATGTCCTCGGTGAGGTTCAAAGCATTCATATCCTTTCCTATCATCTCCAATATATAACATAAATACCCAATAACATCGGATACAAAGCTCATACAGCGTGGAAACAGGGTTCTTCTCCATTCTATATTGCTTCAATATGCTTCATTACGAATATGCCATAATCGACCACATTACTTTGTAAAGGAGCATCGTCAGCACAGAGCAACATCCACTCGGCAATGTCGACACCCATAAGCCTGTTAAGGAATCCCGCCTGTGATAAAGGGATAATATATTACAGTCCGGTCCATCTCGAATAGCTACAATTCACCTATGGGCACAAGCTTACCAAATGCATAGCGTTGCGTTCTACGCCACTGTGGCAGTCCAATGAGTTGTAGCACCATAGTTGTTTTTCCAGATAATTCATCTCGTATAGGACCCAATGGTCGGTATTTTGCCAGAGTGTAGGAAGTAAAATCTGTGAATCGATAAAATAATTTTTCATTTCAGAGACATATCATGATAAGGATGTTACGACTAAACCTTGGAGAAGAGGTTTGTTTACTTACTTTTCCAAATTTCGAAATATCTAGGCACTCATCATCGTTGTTCCAACAAGGTAGTGCATCTGTTAATCTAATGTCGTATGGCTTTCGCCGGACGTACATCTGTTGCACGTAATAGTAAAGTTTAACCACAAAGAAACGTGAGTACATCATAAACGCAAACAAAACAACAGCAGACCAGACATACTATGAAATAAGGGCTGATAATGCGTACTGTATTGCTCGTTGGGTTGCTCTGGATGTAATTGACAAAATCACACATTGTCTTGTTGCACAATTTTACGAACTTCAAAACATACAAACCGAAACTACCTAAAAATTGATAGTGATTAAATACTTACAAAATTACTGATAGTATTCCCAACTGCAAATTCATCTTGCATCTACTCGATGTCATCTACGAAATCGTGAGGGCGTTGCCGCCCACCCTTGCCTGTGGATGTTGAACTGAGTGCACCATGAGCGTGGTATTCAGGATTAGACATTGAAATTGTTGTCTACAGTAAACAACACTAGTTCAAATACGACATGAAAAGGCAAATTATACGTCTTAAGCACTAGTGCTGGTACTGTGGATGTGGTTGTCTTCTTTTTCGGTGACGTGTCTGGCCGTTTTGCTCCCATCGTCCTCTCCGTTGAAGCTGTTCTTGGTCATTTCGCTCCCATCGTCCTCTTTGTTTGCTCCGTGCCTGGTCGTTTCGCTCCCATTGTCCTCTCTGTTTGCTCCGTGCCTGATCGTTTTTCTCTCATCGTCCACTCCTTTGGCGCTGTGCCTGGTCGTTTTGCTCCCATCGTCCTCTCTGTTGCCGTCGTGTCCGGTCGTAGTGCTCCCATTGTCTTTGGCACCATGCCAGGTCGTATTGCTCCCATCGTCCTCTTCTTGGCCGCCATGGCTGGTCGTACTGCTTTGATTGTCCCCTTCTTTGGCGCCATGCCTAGAAGGAGATATCGATGGCACCTTTGCAACGCAGATACGGAAACGCCGTCCTCAGTCAAATACAAAGGTAAAGTCCTTTAATGTGCCGCCCTTTTTTTAAAACAGCCCGCTAATTAAATGATTGCGTTTTAAATAAATAAAAATACGTCTTTTCGCATGCCACCAAATTAAATTGTCTGACCGCCAAATTAAATGATTGCGTTCGAAGTATTTAAAAATGTGTCTTTCCACAAGCCGCCCTTTGCGTTTTAAATATTTAAAAATACGTCGTTTCACATGCCGGACTTTTTTGGAAACACCCCGCAAATTAAATGATTGACTTTTAAATAATTAAAAACTCGTCGTTTGTCGGTCGCATTATAACAATCTTTCAGTGGGAGATTGACACGACCCGAACAAACCCATTTTCCAGGTATGAATAATCTTTCACGATTATTCTATTGATTATCGTATATGGATACATCGATATATTCATGCAACATACTTTCCTTATCGCTTTTTTAACAACAAACGTTCATTATCGCGGTTTGAATTGAAGGTGTCCCTGCCAGATGAACAATTGCTGACCGGGAACCATATCGTACAGATTTTGGAGCATCAACATTTTCTTATCGCTATTGACTGTTATCATTTACGCCGTCAGAACTCACTAAATTATTGTTCACGGCTTACTTCGCCAATCCTTTTTGCGATATTCTTTCGAGGCGGAGACAAATACAGCGATTGCTAAATAGAAATGTTATATCTTAGCGATGCCAAAGAGGTTAGGCAATGCCACGATTTCTGAACAAACATCTATTTTCGATTAAAGTTTATTTATTACTGAGAGCCACAGACGAAATGATGTAATAATAAAGAATTAAACAATAAAAGAATGTCACGTTACTACAACTCATTATACGATTACAACAAAAACCTAGCATGATAAAAATGAAAATCTAGGATTTATTCCGAGGCACTTGACGAATCAGATGAAATATCATAGACTTGTCTCTCACTTTTTATTGGTGGATTGTCTATCCTGTGTGGCATCTTGGTTGCTCCCATCTTATTAAGAAAATCGGTCATCATCTCTACCATTGAGTTCAATTGAATCCCCATAGTGCTTACTTCTGTCCTTAATTTCTTATTCTCCCTCTCCATAAGTTTGAACCTTACGACAGAGACAATGTTCTCTTTTGGATCAAGTGTTCACTCTTCCTCGCGCTTTATTACTGAGGGACTAGTCGTAATAACCAGAGAGACGACGTTTTGGTTGTAGAGGCTGGGCTGCAACATGAGAAGGGGCAGTTGGGAGGCATGGATTCAGAATTTTCTCAATCTTTCGATTTCGACGCATTGGTTTCCAATACCTTTCAAAATAGAAGAGATCAAATTGTCGTCCTTCATGATCATACGATACGGCAGGGAAACCACCTGAGTTTCAATTTAATAATTCATCCCTGTAGCGATCACGCCAATTCACGTTCCTTCCCCCACCACTATTCATCTTCCTTCTCACTTCCAAAGGCTTATTTAGGATAGACTGCCTTAAGCCAGATTGTAGGAGAACTCGACTATCTTGCTGCAACTCGGCTTCAAAATTGTAGAATAGCCACAAATCGCGGTCAGACAATTTAGCAGCCTCCGCAACAACGTCTTCATCATCGTCTTCCCCATCTCCATAAGGTCTCCACAAAACCTGTACATTGGTAATTCTTTTTAATAACGAATGACAAATATATTGCAATTTATTTACGCATGATATGGCAACAATGATATGTATTACGGAAGACAATCCTGCAATGATGGATACTTAAGAATTACAACGATTTATAATACTCAATGGTAAATGCTGACGCGATTGAAAACAATTTTAGAACGTCTACCTCGTTTAGTTGCAGCCCATCTAAAATGGACTTAGCATTATAAACTATGACATTTATTCTAGCCCAGCGACCGATCTTTGGAAAACCACAAATCGGAGGGCCACAACGTGGACGCAATGGGATAATATGTTTCAACGCCCAGGCCTAACAAAAACAATATTATTAGTAACACCACAACCTGCAATGAGATTTGTCTACAATTACTAAGTATGTAATCAACAAATACCTGAACAAATGGCCAAAATCCCCCAACTGTTTTCGTACCATTACTCGCACGGTGGAGTTGACTGTACAAGTGTGCGAGCATAGCGGCACCCCAGGCATAGTTGTCGACTTCGTCTAAGTCTGCCAGGTACTGCAGCCACATGGAACTTATTCTCGAACCAGAACAATCGGAAAATAATGTAAGACCAAAAAAATATAGAAGGAAGTCGCGCAACTCTTGGTCAGCTATTTCAGATGCACAAGTAGCGGAGTGGCCTTCCCATTTATTACGAAAAAATGATACTTTCATTGATGTGGAATTGATTCCACCATAAATACATTGACTCTATTCGTCCATCGACATTCCTAACAGGGTCGTGCATTTTTCCCTTGCGTTATAGTTTGAATGCCGTAATAGGACAGCACTGCCATCTCACTTAAGGCCAGTGATCCTTGTCACATCTTCTAGAGTCATGGTGATCTCAAAAGAATCAAACTGGAATGTGTTCTTCTTATCATTCCACTTATTTACCAGGTGGGTCATGGTATTCCAGCAAGTTTCAAAATATTACTAGTTCAAAAGGCCACCGAAGTGCATATTTTGTAATCAGTCCTTCTGATATGCACTCAGCTGACCATACCACGACAGAACTACAGGCCATTGACACCGACCTCCGAGCTTTTCACCTGGTGCTCTACTTCTCTTGTGAACTCCCTGTAACACAAAATAACATATTATTCCTACCAATTGTAAATTAGTTCCATTTGTACTTATAAATATTATTCTACTAACCGCTATAAATAATATTGGTTGCAGACAGACTATCACAGTAATCGCTATACATATTAATACCTAACACAGTAATCGCTATACCAAAATTGATAAACATATTATTAAATCTTCACAGACAGAACAGATATATTTACCTTGGTCGCTATTTTCTCCTGTTTTCCCTCCAACCTGGGACTTTCTGGTGGGTCCACTGCCTCCAATTGCCTTTCAATCTCCATCTCTACCGGCTCCACCATCGCATGCCTTTTTCTCGCCCTCCTTCTCCATCCTTTCTCTATCCTTCCTTTTCTCTATCCTTCCTTTTCTCATCCTCCTTCTTGTTCATTTCTCTCTCCTGTTTCTCCTCCTTCTTCTGCTTCCTTTCTCTCTCCTTTTTCGTCTGCTCCTTCTGCATCCTTTCTCTCTCCCGTTTCTCCTCCTTCTTCTTCTTCCTTTCTCTCTCCATTTTCTCCTCTTCTTCCTTCTGCTTCTTTTCTCTTTTCCTATTCTCCTCCTCATTCTTCTGCTTCCTTTCTCTCTCCCTTTTCTCCTCCTCCTTCTCCTTCCTTTCTCTCTCCCATTTCTCCTCCTCCTTCTCATTCCTTTCTCTATCCCTTTTCTCCTCCTCCTTTTGCTTCCTTTCACTCTTCCTATTCTCCTCCTCCTTCTCCTGCTTCCTTTCTCTCTCCCTTTTCTCCTCCTCCTTCTGCTTCCTTTCTCTCTCCATTTTCTCCTCCTGCATCCTTTCTCTCTCCTTTTTTGCATCCTCCTCCTTCTCCTTCCTTTCTCTCTCCTTTTTCTCCTCATCCTTCTGCTTCCTTTCTCTCTCCCTTTTTGCCTCTTCCTCATGCTTCTTTCTTTCCCTTTCCTGCACTTCCTCCTCCTGCTTCTTCCTTTCCCTTTCCTTTTCTTTCTCCTCCTATTCTTCTGTTGTCTTTTCTTCTTTTTCTCATTCTCCTTCTTCTGCCTTTACATTTTCTTAGCTTCCTCAAACTCCTTCTCCCTCCTTCGCCTTTTCTTCCTCATACTCAAGAATATTTTGTTCCTTCTCTTCCTCCTCCTTATTCATTTGCCTTCGCCTCTCCTCCGCCTCCTTCAGTAGTCTTGCCTTGTTTCGCATTGCACTACGCTCCAAGTCTCTCCTCTTACATTCTGCCTTAGTGTCATCCACTAAATAGCTAAAATACCTTTCCCACTCCTCCACATTCTTCTTCCTCCTTTCCATCTGCTGTGCGTTAATCCTCCGCCTTCTATTTATATTCGCATCAATATTTCTTGCCTTTGCCTTCTCTTCGTCATCCTTGTTCTGCATCTTCCGTTCTTCAGAGTTCTTTCTTTGGTCTGCAGCCTCGATATCTGATGAATAATCCTCCGCATAATACGATTCCAAGGCTTTTTTCCTGTCTTCATTGTTCTTAATCTTAAGTATATTTTGGTATCTTTCAAAAACCTTAGATAGATGGGACTGGCGGATCACTTCTCTAATAGACAACCCATATAACGACGGGGTATATCTAATCTGATGAAGCGCAGACATTGCTAACCTGCACAACACATTACACGATCATCATGATTAGAAATCGTCGGAATATTTGGGTTCATAAGTACAAATCGTTGTATAAGAAGCAATCTTCAGATTGAAGAAAGAAACCTTACACGAAACTCACCGAAACGATGGGAATTTGGATATTCCAACTGCAGAGTAAGCAACAGTAACAACTAATACGCAACATAAGGTGGTTATTATGTTGTGACTGTGCGTAAGACGGAAACTGATGCTCTGGAACAAAGGAAAGGATGCTCCGGCGACAACAGATGAAAGCAGAGTATGCTCCGGTAGAGTTTTCTGCTTAGAGCGAGAATGGATTGTTTTGAACTATTTAAATCCTACAACATAAGGCTTGCTACATACGCAAACTTTGCGGAACGTTTTGGCGCGATAACGATGGAGTGCAGCTTTGTCCTTTTCACGAACCGACGATTCAGTTTTCTAGAAGGAGGGCATTTATGTTCGTTCGAGGAAGATGAAGCGAATGGCGGTAAAGGGTACTTAAGTCTTTGCTGCGGCACCAAATTACGATGCAATATGATGCGGACATGCATGGGAATACATGCTGGTCTGCATCTTATACGCGGCGCTATTTGGAACCCCCGAACATGAGATCTCAGTACCGGCCCTGTTCGGGGAGGGGGGGACATATAACCTGCTTCGCCTTTTGTGTGTGTGTATGTGTGTGTATGTTTCCAATTTATTACTCGAAGAAACCGCTTCCGTGATTGAAGGCCTGGTCGTGCTGGCTCAACTTGCCATGACTACGATCGTCGTCCTAGAAGCTTAAAACTCTAGGCTAGCCAAACAAATCGGTCGTGTAGAATTTGAGCAAAATAGTGGTTTCCAACACTTCCCCTTTTTCTCAAGGATAGATTCATGTCAAAGTTGGAAAAACATTACCAATGGGGGCTCCGCTTGTCTGGTAGGAGCAGCTAGTGCACGTTACTTTTTGTTGGGACGTTGCAGGTTCAAAACCTAGTGGTATGGTGTAACTGGTGGGGGTCTGCCTCTAACCCCAGCTTGCCTTTCAGAGAAAACAAAGAAAGCTAGGCCCTAGTTTGCATTGCCGCAGTGGGGTCCACGGAATGAAATGGAGTATCAGGTAGTGGGCTTTAGGGATTATTATTGGTGGAGGCCTGAACTAGAGCTGGTTGTTGAGTTCACAACCATCCTTGTCTCATCCTATGAGAACTGGGTCTTCCCTTAGCTTATGCCAAAAAAAAAAAAAGAGAAAAAATCTATCAAGTACATTGAGAAAATTTTCATAAACGTTTCTTTTTTTTCTTCAAAAAAATTTATTCAAACTTTAGCTGAAGAAAGAATCTACAAAAAAATCGCGGAAAAAACAAAAAAAAATAATTACCTTTGCTTTAATGAGACTTTATAATCTTGTAAATGACATTGTGATAATCCAAATAGGCCAGGTGAGCTCCGAGTAATTTACCGGACGAATTGATAAGTCGGGCATTCCACGCAAACCTAGCCATATTTTGAGATCAACTGAGGCCATATTGTTTGAAAAAAATAGCAAAATTATCATAATTTTCGACAAGCTTGAGGGCCATACTTGGTTCTACATATTGGGGCCCATGCTAGGTGGACAGATGGTGAACCTTTAGGGGGGGTTTGATTGTGTGTCGTGCAGGACGCCACGGAGATCAAATGTTGGACGTGGCGGAGGGCCCACCTTAGTCCCCTTCCTACCTCCCCATATTTATGGGTGGTTGCTGGTAGAAAATTTTTAAAAAATGTGAGAATTATAAACTAATTGTCATTTTTTAAGAAATAATAAATGACAAAATAATTGTAGATATATTTTAGAGTTTTCCTAATTAATCATGTTTTTTTTTTCTAATTCACACATGCTATTTTGGAGTTTTCATTTTTGAATAAAAAAAATCTTAAAAACACAAATAAATCCAAGGAAACATCAACCTTTTGTGAAAAAACTTCCACACTTCCAATGCTAAGGTGGGTCCCATTGTCAAAAGGTATTGAGGTTGGTCAGGCAATAACCAGCTAGCCTAATATCCATGACATGAGCATGGAACCATCTTATAATTTAAATTAGAATGACAAAGGCAAATTCCATTTTTCGCAGGCCTACTCTATGTAGACCATTCTAGATAACTAGTTGGGGTGTTATCGGACCAAACCATATAGTGTCCAGGTATGGTGATAAAAAAGAAAACCCGATTAAGATCTGGGTCCACACCCAAAACTCCGATTAATATATGGATCTGGGTATAGTTTGTGAAATTTTATACCAGACTCAGGCCTGACCCGAGTTCCGATTAAGACTTGACCCAGCATAAGCGAAATCATACCCAAAACCAATAAGAACTACATGAACCAGACCAGGTAAAATACTATATTTTTTTTTTAAATAATAAAACATAATGCAGTTCTTATCGGGTTCAGGTATGATTTCTCTTATGATGGGTCCGATTAAACTCTGATCTAGACCCAATACTATACCCAAAAATCGGGGCCAAGTCTGGTTCTACCTAGGTCCGAACCAAACCCGACCCGCTGACACCCCTAATAACAAGCATTGATATCATAACAAGCTGCGTTTGAACAATGGTTCAAGCTCAATATAGATAAACAAGTCGAGCTTGAACAATGGCTCAAGCTCAATATAGATAAACAAGCCTAGCTTGAACAAGCAATTGAGCTTAGATAAACTTGATTAGCCCCCATTAAGCTTGGTTTATATATGTATATAACGCCTTAGAATTGATACATATATTATTTTTGTTGAAAAAACTAATAAAGAAATGAGTCTCATCTTAACGGGTAAGACACTAGGCTCTTACAGGAGATTGCTGAGATTGAAACCTAATATTCTTTTGTTGATTTCAAAGTTATTTGGTAAAGAAAAAAATGTTCAGCACGAGCCGAGCCGAGTGCAGCTCGAGCTCGGCCTGAGCCGAGCCGAGTGCAGCTCGAGCTCGGCCTGAGCCGAGCCGAGTGCAGCTCGAGCTCGGCCTGAGCCGATTACGAACATGGACTCCTCCAGGATTGTATTTTACAAGCCAGACTCGCAGCCCAACCAATGTCCAGACCATCCTGGACTTCAGAATTCCCATCTGTTTAATATCCACGAATATCTGGATTCTCAACCACCATGTAATATCATAATTTCATTAAATCTTGAATTTTATTCTACATCAGCCAACTCGATGTATCACTGGATTTAAAAGCACAGCCAGTTATTATATTGGTATCAAGAATGTTGAAAAGTTCACTCATACTGGTCCAATTACCCAGACCCATAGTGACAAATCTCACGAGATTTATGAAAAAATCTTGACAAAATATAACGAGAAATTACCCAAAAATTAAAAACAATCATTTCTCGTGATATTTTTAATTTCTCACTAGTTTTTCGTCAAAAAACATAAATATCACATTTTAAGGGTGATATTTATGTTTTTATCATGAAAAAAAAACCATGTGGTTTTTATTTTTTAATATTTTATATTTATATTTCCTTTTAAAATTTTATTTTGTATATTTTAATTTATTTTTTATTGCGAAGACTTTTTCAAAAAATGTGAGATTGTAAAAAAAAAAATTCAATTTCTCGCAAGATTTTGGCTGCCTATATTTTTTCGTTTTTTTACTTTTGTAACTATGCCTAGACCTAAGAACTTGAACTTTTAGACTGTCACAAGGACACGGCATTTAGGCCCATGTCTAAGGTACATAACATGTGAAATGTTACGACATGCAATATTTTATTTTTAATAATATTTAATAATGGTTTAATAACAATATATCTTTATATATTCTAATATAAAAATTGTTTTTCTTAATTAAAAATTGAATAATGTCCATCTTAATGTCGTAACTTTTTTTTTAAACGCGACCATGCATCCGTACTCGTATAAAGTCACGGTTCATGTCTGTATTTGTGACATAGCTTCTAGAGATGAAAGATTTTGAAAAGGAAAAAGTTTGAGTGGGCGGGGACACACTTTGGTGAAACCATTAATTAAAACCTTGTTTTTTAACTCTTTTATATATCTAAAAAATAATAATTTGAACATGTAAGAATATTGCTTCAATTTAAGGATGTAAACGGGTTGGACTGACCTAAAGGGGTTTGGAGTAGTGGGATAGGACCTAGGCCTCTAGTTGGGGCGGTCTATGTTCAAATCCCATGGGCATCACCCGAAGCTTGGTGACTCCTAGCTTCATGTGTTGACAAACCAATTTGAAAGCATTACAACTACCAAAAGGTGAGAGTGAAGAAAGATGGTTGAGTCCAACAAACAACAATTCAAAGTTCAAACCTCTCCATCTAACAACAAACATGGTCAGAAAGGACCAACAAATGATACTATTTTTTTTTTTTTTTATTTTGGCCCAACTACTACCCTTAAAGAAACAAAACACACGATCACTTTCACCCTTATTTGGCATCCTCTACTTTTTCCAACTCATATGCAACTTCACACCACACACCTACATTCAATGTTGTTAATCTTGAACCGATTCGAAACCAAATTGGCACTTCGCCAATGTATTGAAAATTGGTAAGAATCGGTTTTCATTTTTTTTTTCAATATTTTGTGATAATTATAATATTTGTTTCTGCCCCCGAGAACGGAGACCTAGCTGTGCTGGCTATGCCTGCTGTACTTACGATCACTGTCCTGATAGCGTAAAACTCTTTGGGCTTATCCCTTGCCCTCGGGGAGTCACCACGCTTCGGCTTGTGCAAGGGGTGATGCCCATGATATTTGAACATAGACCCCCCCCCCCCCCCATCCCACTATGCCAGAAGACCCCTTTGGGGCAATTATAATATTTGTTTGTTATTAAACTTTTTTAAATATTAGGTATACATTTAGGAATTTGCTTGAACCTCTAAGTCCTCGTTTACTTCATTTCTGTATTTTACTTTTCTAGATAACCTTTTCCTGAATTTTTTTTATTTGGGGGTTCCTTCATGGTTTTTAAATCTTTGAAAAGCATTTCTTAAAATAAACATTTAAACCGAGTCGGTTCAAAAGCCGATTCCAACAACACTGTCAACAATGGAGTAGTCCTCCCCCCAAGTTGGCTGACTCAAGACAAACATGGGGTCCGTCCAACCAACAGAGCAGGTTCAAAAAGAAATGGAAAACAGGCAGGCCTTTCACCACAAGTTTTACTCATTCACAATACTTGAAACATTTCCCTTTCAAACCACACTACCTTGCCCTTTCTCGAATGGGACCAAGAGACAACCTTTGCCTCTACTTGCTTTTGAAAAGGTGCAACTCCAATTCATCACTTGTTTTTCTTCCTTATCCCTTGCTAAATAATAATTGTATGTACCAAATTGTAGCAATGTGAACCTTTTAGGCTCACTATATGCCAAAATCAACTGCTGCCGACTAGAGTTATCGAAAGCTTCATAGATAGTTGGGAAGCACGCTTCACCGAAACTCGCTTCGAAAGCACAAAACTCTTTGCTTTCGAAACTTGATAGGAATTTCGATTCTCACATGCTTTTTTTATGCTTTTCACGTTTCTTTACATGATTCTTATATGCATCTCTCATGCTTTTTTTTTTATGTTTTTCAAGTGGTTTCTTTTATGGTTCCTGCTCACTTCTCATGTACTTACTTTAACTTGGCAACCATCATTTTTAAATTTTGAGAAGAATTTAATTATTACACTATAAAATCATAAAAATTAAGAATAATTATTTTTATTTAAGCTTTTATTTCTTTCTGCTTTGAATTGTATTTTGCTTCTCATTTAATCCCATATCACTTCTTCTTTTATTTGGATTCCTCGCTTTCCGCTTCTTATAAATTTTAAAATATATCGCTTCTCACTTTCGCTTCTCATTTTGTTTCCCGCTTTTACCTTCTAGTATGATAATCTTGCTGCCTACACATCGGACGCAAAATTGAATTGGACCACACAACAAAATCTGCAGATTTGAAGGCTCCCCAAGGTGGTATCCCATGTAGTAAGCGGGGTCCTGTGCCTAGCTGAAGGCCTAGGTTTCAATCCCTCTGGCACATGGGGCTTAATAGATATCTGGTTGGGGTCTGGCTAACCCCAGCCTGCCTTTAAAAAAAAAAAAAACTAATAGTGTGTCTTGGATGATCCACATCTTCGGGTCAGGTGCTGATGAGGACATTGAACTATGCTTCTTTATGGCCGGTACGATGGGGAATCAGACATATCCAGACTGCATTATGAATCACATTTCAAACATAAATGAGCTCATTAAAATTCTAAAGCCATTGTTTGAATGTTGAACTTTATGCTTCATGCTTTGTATGGATGCAACAAAAGTCTGGACTTCCAAGGACCTTTGAAGGTCCCTCGAGGAGTAGGAATATGACATGTTCAAGCCTTCAAGGTTTCCTCACTTTCATGGATTTACGTACAAGGATTCTTTTCTCTGTTAGTGAAAACACAGAAATTCATGCTAACTTTTGAAAGATCCAGTAAATTTTGTAGTTTTGGCTGCTTTGTATATATATATATATATATATATATATATATATATATATATATATATATATATATATATATATATATATATATATTTGGGTTGGTGCAAAATTGATACCTGCTAAATGGGTTTTCTGCCCTTTTGGTACTTTTTTCGCAGTTCCGACCCCCACAAATGTGTTGGGCATAGTCAATTTACGATGAATCCATACCTGGATAATGTGTTTTCGATGATTCAAAGTTTTACAAAGATTTCGGGCCGTTGATTTTTTGAACCTTATAAAACCCCACCCATGTATCAGAATTGAACGCTTCAAGAGTTGATCCCTATAAAATCAAGTACATAGATCACATCTACATGGTCAGAATTTAAAAATAAAACAAAAAACCCTGAAAAACTCATTTAGCACATATCATTTCACACCTACCCATTAATATATATATATATATATATATTAATATATATATATATATATATATATATATATATATATATATATATATATATATATCCTGTTTAGGTATTATTGGGTCAAGAAAGTAAACATGAGTCATAATTTAAGGAGCTTATTTTTACTAAAAGTACATATAAGTTACTTAGATCGAGCCCAGCCCACATATTATTTGGGTCAGGTTCAAATTGACCCACATAATTGGTATTTGGATTCTGTGGGTTTGGTATGAGATACAAACCCTTGATAGCCCCAAATTTTTCTAGGATGGCTTCCACAAGCGTAGATCATTTATTGCCTCTGCATTAGATCCTTTGTCATCAACCGAATTCTTTCCAAATGGCATTCAATGTGTAGTACTGAAGACACATCATTTATGGGAAAATATATGGTGGTTTTGTACTATGATAAACACTCTTGTTTGGATCTCGCCATTAAAATGTAAATATAACTTTACAGATGTCTTCAACATGGTTTATTTACTATGTCAGGAGGTTTTATCATGCCTAATACATCATAATATCCTATTTTTTAGACTGAAGATCCACAGCTCATGAAAATAAATAGTCTAAAAATAGTATAAAACATCATGTTTCAGTTAACTTTAGTAAATGCAACATGTTAAGCATGATTCAAAAGTTAGGTTTTGCATTTGGAGCTAATATATGTGGGCTTGGCACACCTGGTATGTGGATTGGCTTAAGGCGTTCAAGTTGCAGGGTGTCACTTGTTTGATACCCAGGATGTGTGTTCTTCGCCACAAGGCCGAAATAAATGAAAAACCATCCCAATGGAGCAAAGAGGGAGTACAAATGAAATTTTACACCGCAGACACCGGAACAAGGCTACGGTCAATGTGGCACCTCTCGGCCTATAACGGGGTGGCCGAACCAAACCAAACCGGTGTTTTCTCCTTGTCATTAAGAAAAAAGAGTTCATTTTTTTGTAATGGAAGATTGCCTACACTCCTAAAAGTGAAGGCAGAAAACAATAACAAGGGAAGCTCAGATCAGCAGCTTTCCATGAAATCTCACGCTTAACCTCTTTTGTTCTGAGAATAATAACTATATATGCCCACAACATCCATTATTGCAAAGTTTCAGAGTCATCGATGCTGTGTAGTTATGCCAAACTGTTATCATGTTCAGTAGAGAAAAGAAACCAAGTTAGTACCCCACAGACAAGGATGAAAATGGGTCCGACTCAGTTCCGATATAGCATTACTGAAACCAACTTAATCAGATCTAGCTTATTTGGATTAGGATTTGAATCCATAATTAGATGAGAAAAAAGGTAATTTCCAATCCCATTCTAATTAATCAATCAAGTGTATTTTAAACATCACTCCCTTGAGCAAGACGATGCCCAGCATAGGGTCTGGAGACAAGGGTCCTAGCTTCAGAGTTTTACACTGCCAGGACAATGACTGTAGGTATGGCAGGCTAAGCCAGTGCGACCAGGTCTTCAATCCTGGACGTGGGTTTTCTGGGTCATGATAAATCAAAGAAAAAACAATGTATTTTAGTCTAGTTATTGCCTCTATCCTCCTCAAAGAATGCTCTATCAGTCTCCAGTAAGACAATGGCCATTAAGAAAGGAACTGAAAAAAAAGAAAAACAAATCACTCACCAGGAACATATTTATTCAAATGGGGTACATACATATTTGCTACTGCCTACTGTATGCACAATCTGTTGAAAACAGTTCAGATCCAGAACAGCTATCGGATCGAAATTGGATCTGGAACAGCTCATAATTGCAAAACCTCCATCCTAGATATATCTGACCAATTTGCCTCCTATGAAAAATCATCAGTGTGTGAACCAATGGGGCTCCGCGTGGTTGGTAGGAGCTGTCAGTGCATGTCTCTTTGTGATGGGACGTTGCAGGTTCGAAGCCCCAGTGGTACCTTGAATAATAACTTGTGGGGGTCTGCTTAACCCCAGCTTGCCCTTCAAAAAAGAAAAAAACATCTGTGCTAAGTGCACCCAGTCAACCTGACTTCATAGATATGTTCAACATGGTTTGTTTGCCAGGATCACGTTTTGGATCAACTTGATAAATCATTATGATTTATGGAGTCATGAAATTTTGGTACATTGTGGGCCATTAATTTTTCAAGCATTTGAAAAACAAACTTACATGTAAAAACATGATCCAAGGCTTTTTTCCAACTAAAGAAACTATATAGATCACGTCTATAAGGTTAAATCTAGCCAAGAAAACAAAAAAAAAATGATGTTTTCTACTGTTTTGCATGTACAAACGACTGTAGCAAATTTATATCCACTGAAATGACATTCAATAATGTAATATTGTTGCCAATGAACTATTTCATCTTGTAAACTCAGTTCACATTTATCTAGGATAACCTGACCAAATGAGATACCTGGATGGTTAGGTCATACTATCATAACCAAAGGTGTCGAGTTCGAACCTTTAATTAGAATTTTTATTCAAATGATGACCGATAAGGCTTTTTTTTATAGTAAAGGTTTGCCCTCAACCATGTTCTTGAACATCAACGTGTGCTAGTAGTAACCCATTACATTAAAAAAATTTCATAAGGTAGCAAGTGCACAGCTCATCTTGTCATGGAAAAATAACTCTATTTTCAGATAGAAATTTTTCCCATGAAAAGTTTTCTCCACTCCTTCCCTTATGAAACAATTTCACATATGCTTTCTCAAGTGAAAAAGTTCTCATGGGCTTATATATTAAGTGGCCTCACTGTTTCTACGTTATTAAATGACAATAATCAAATTGAACAACAAAAAGTTGCTAGATTTACGTGCAATAAGAAATGCACAAAAGTGAGAAGCGAGTGTCCAATAAATACCTGGATACATAAAGCCTGAAGCGTTTGGGAAGCTTAGGAGAAAGTGAATAAGAAGCAACTTACAATACAAGTTTAAGCAATTTTACAAACATGTTCATTATATATGCAAACTATCTTAACTGGAAGAAGCAAACTTTCCATTTTTAAAAAGACAGTTTCTCATAAAGTTTCTAAATCATCAAAGAATCGTGTGGTTTCGCACTTCCGAAGCGAGCTTAGAAAATTCAAGAAGCTTCCAGCATTTGTGCAACAAAAATGATCTTGCAAGCTTCTACAATTTAATAAGTATCCAATAATTACGTACAAAATTTTACAATGAAATTGATTCTTTGAACAAGGATATTTTTGTTCTTCCTTTTTCTTTTAAGGTGGGTGTCAACAGGTCGGGTTTGGTTCAGAATAAAGTGGAACCAGACCCAGACCTGACTTGAGATGCTGATAACAGGTCCAGACCTGGTTCTAATTGAACCCAGCTTAAGAGAAGCCATACCCAGATCTTATATGGATTACATGAACCAGACCCGGATCATACCCCGTAAAATAATATATTTTTTTACCCTTTTTACATTGAAAATTTGTATATCTTAGATGAAACTCTGGTTGGTCTGATACAAAATTTCACAAACCATACCCAACCCCATATACTAGTCAGACCCTTCAAGTCCGACGCAGATTCTAATCTAACCTTCTTGTTTATCACCAAACCCTGACCTTATAGGGCTTGGTACAGGTCCAGGTCAAATCCGACCCATACCAAGTAGTTTGAGCTTGAGAGAAGCAATGTTACAACAGCTTCTTTCTCCCAAATCTCAATTTCCCTCGCAACCACTTAGCACGATTCAATAAGCTTAAATTTCTATTATCAGACACCCTATTTTGCCTATTTGTAGCGGTCGTATAAAAATATAAATTAGAAAAGAGGAATCTTATATGGTCTTGATGTCAATTTCCTCCTCAGCTATGATGAAATGAAAGAACAGCAAACTCCACAAACCACTTTGCCCCAATGAAAAGAAATGGAACAAGGTGGATATGACAGGGACCTAACCATAGTGACAAATCTAGCTAGATTTATGAAATTCTCATGAAAATATAGCAAGAAATTACCCAAAAGTTAAAAACAATAATTTCTCAGAAATTTTATCAAAAACATAAACCCATTTTAAACGTGATATGTTTTTATCGGCTATTTATCGTGAAAAACCAGTGTAGTTTTTATTTTTGAATATTTTATTTATATTTCCTTGTAAACATTTATTTTTTATTGTCAAGATTTTGACCAAAATTGCAAGATTCTAAAACAAATCAATTTCTCACAATTTTTTGGCTGCCGATATTTTACCGTTTTTTACTTTTGGTCACTATTGACCTAGCTAGGGAACAAAAAAATGAAACACAATAAAGAGTATTTTACAAACAACAAAGTGTGATTTTAAAAATTTAACCAAAGTCATTGAGCATAAAAAAGGAGCGTCCTATGCATATCGATGACAAGCAGTTGCCACAGTAACAAAAAGTTTAGGAAAAGAAAACCACCAATTATAATGGATGTGAGTATCTAATGTAACTGACGAGAACTTTTGTGTCTCATGCTTAGTGAGAAACCTCAAGAACATAAAAAGGAAAGAATAGAAACTGTGAAATAAATTAAAAACAAAGGGGACTTGTACAGTACAGAAATAATTAACTTCCATTGTCAGTGAAAAAAAAGAAGGAACTATTTCTTAATCACAAGGAAAAATGAATAACCTGACGGACAACAAATAAATTAAGAAATTAAATAAGATCGTTCACATCCACAACTTTTAAAGAATGTCAACAAGTTAAATAAAAAATTGTCCCAAGAAACTTCAAATGCTATTTTGTGGTTTGCGTTAATGGCAACCAGTAATAGGATGTCTGTGAATTTCCACTATGGCATTTTGGGCTAGGAGAAAAAACCCTGTCGAACCTGTTAAGATCCGCCAGAAACAGTGCACATTAACAAGAAAGCTCTAAAATTTCCTACTTTGAAACCTCTTATTAGCAGGAAATGCCCTCATTACATATTCCAACAATATTAGAACTTGGCCACAAGAAGCCATGGTAGCTTCAAAATAACTTCAACCTTAACAAGTTAACCTCCCATTTCAACACATCTTTCCACGACTTAGCACTAACCAAACTCCATCCTCCTATATTTGATATGTAGGCCACCCTTGTTACTCTACCCACCAAAACCCCAACTTTACAAAATGGCAAAAAATACTACAATAATCATAACAAATGCAGCAGGAAAATTAAATACTTGGAAATACAAGACTAATATGATGTTAGCAGACATGCACTTGTATTTTAGGCTACTGAGATCAGTGAGATGCATTGCAAGCAGCTCAGATTCAGGACATATGTGGATTAGCATAATCCTACATAATTTGTTTTGGATACTGGTTTCAAATTGGTTAGAGCCCTTACAAAAGCCTATATCCCAGTTAGCTGTGTGCCCTAATTGTTTCCGATTGCTCATGCAAATGAATTCAGATATTAGTCGCAATAGGATTTTCCTGAATTCAGTAATAAAAATCCCCCGACACAACCTGGTTGTCAGCTAAGCTTCATCTAGAAGGGCGTTACTAGTTCTGGTTGCTGTGATTGGTCAGATGCCTGACCAATATCAGGTGTACAAGTGAAAAGGAGCATGTTTAGCCACTACATCTCAGACGTCATAAACCACCAAGTTTCAGAAATCAGAAGCGATGCAAGCATGGGCTTTTCTAAAAGAAATCATATAACACTAGATCAATGGGCTGGAAGCCAGGTGGAGATTGGTTAAAACAGAAACAAGCACCCCAGAAAACAAAGAGAATATCATCTGGAGAGTGCATCACGACAATATCATCCGGAGAGTGCAACACTCGCCTTTTTTCCCGGTTTAGAAGACTAACTTAATTAAGAGGGAAAGCCAAGGCTTTCGCTGTTACCATTTGAAACCAACCAAAAGACCTGTCTACAAAGAAACTGCTCATCAGCCCATGGCATACTTCTGTGTCCAGCTCCGAGCAGTTGCTTCGTACTTGGGACGATCTGTCTTGTACATGTGCGCAATCTCAGGCACAAGTGGATCATCTGGATTAGGATCTGTAAGCAGCGAGCAAATAGAAAGCAGAACCTGCCCAACACAGACATTCATTTCAGCAAGCAAACAACATAATCACTAATACAAATAATACTGCCAACAGGGTCAGAAAACACAAGCACAACTCAATGATGTCAACCCACCCACTGAAAGATGTATATTGAAGACCAAGCTAGAGAGCATCACATGATCAAACCTACTTAGTTTTTCCTTCTTTCTCCATTTGCTGCTCTATTCAGGTTGTATATTCTAAATCCGTACAGTGGATATCATGATCTTTTTGTTTCCATCAGCAAAAACCAAGATTGGATCAGATGATATGCCAAATCACCAACCACCGGTGATTTGGCATCACCACCATCAGCAATCAATGACAATAAGTGGGTTAGTTATGGTAACTACACAGAGCCCCATTAGGGTGGGTCCACTGCAAGATGGACAGTGATGATGAATGTTATAGATAGTGACGATGCTAAAACACCATTGTTGTCAGTGGTTTTGTATATCACCCAATCTGAGTTCCCACAAAACTCATTTGCAAGCTATCACCTGGCAGCAACCAAGTCCTGTTTGGAATATGTGAACTAGGGCTACTGTCTAGAAGGATTTGAAGCGACAAACTTCAGCTAAGAAACTTTGTAACACCAGAATGGGGTAAAAGCCAAGCGCAGAAGTCAATGGCAACACAGTAAAAGAGTGGCTGTGTTTCGGTATTTTTTACAATGAGATATTAGTGATTGGAGAGCCAAGCTGAGATGGTGTTAACAGGGAGATATCCCCCCAGCTTGGCTATCATTCATATGTTGGTTTGGCCATTGGATCAACATGAGCAGAACGCAAAGTGGTGGTGACATACGGCAACATCCAAAAGTGGATGGTGAGTACTAGCATAGCTAAACTCAGAAGAGACTTCCATGGTGATGAAACGAAAACAGAACTTTGGCAAATCCAATTCACAACCAGAATGAGCAACAGTAAGCACCAAAACAGAACCTGGGAAGAGTTAAATTTTATGAATTTTGTATAATTTTATTAGCACATAATCGGTAACTACTTGTTGACACCATGCGATGGCAGCAATTGCAGAACTTTATTCTGAAAAACAGAGGGCTGCATTTCTAAAACTGAATGAAATACACCATGACCTTCCGTCTCTCAGAATTTATGTGGTTCCAGATTTCATAACTTTTTTTAATTTTATATTTTTGTGGTTGTGCCCATGCTTCTATTTTCATTCATGTTAAGGTAAACCATATGCCTGGCTGCTAGAAATGTGCCTCGATGTGAATGGACATACTTGCGCAACAAAATAAGACAAAACAACCATAGGAATACATAACAATCAAGAAGAAACGTATGGAATATCAATAACTTCAAAAAAATGCCTGAACGAAACTCGGGATGATTTAACATGAAAACAGACCTTCGAAATAGTCAGAGCTGGACTCCACTGTTCTTTCAGGATATCAAGGCAAATGCTCCCATTGCTGTTGATATTTGGATGAAAAACCTTTGTACGAAATGCTACCTTAAATTCAGAAAATAGAGCCTCTTACACGAAACATTACATGGAAAATGAATCACCAAAGTGAAATGTAGCAAAGTAAGAGAGTCTGCAATTCTTAGTGGTAAAAGACAGAATTTCCTACGATATCACACTTCCTGGATGAGAAACCAAATAACATCAATATTGTTGAACATCTCCCCCTAACAACATTATTTCTTGAACAAGAAACTTGTTAGAATTCCATCTGCACCTGTATTGGGAAGAGAGAGAGAGAGAGAGAGAGACGAAGAGAAGAATGCGAGAAAGGGGGCCTGCGGCAGTCACGATTTCTGAATAGAAATCGTGACCTAAAACTTTGTATTTATTTTACATTACAAGGGAGTGGATCTGGGTCTGGTGTATCCGGACCCGATTAAAAGAAAAGGTTACAGTGTTACAATTACATTGTACTGTACATAATCCAGATCGGGTCGGATCCTCCTGTACATAATTTGGATCGGGTAAAAAAAAAGGTTTCCTTGTACCTTTTTCACCCTCCCCCCTCAAAGTTGATCATGGTTTTGGACCATGAACAACTTGCTTTTAAGCATCCAAAAACGATCCTTTGTTAACCCTTTGGTAAATATGTCTGCAACTTGTCTTTTAGTACTGACGAACTCAGGTTCAATCTCCTTTTCTTCAACCTTCTGTCTCACAAAGTATTGGTCGATCTCAATGTGTTTAGCACGACAGTGATGTACTGGATTGAATGACATGCTGATAGCACTTTGATTGTCACTCAGCAAGGTAGTGTGGGATATCTTTTCCCATGTGACTTCGACAGCAGCAGAAGCCATGGATCTGTACTCATCCTCAGTGCTTGATCTAGCGATAGCATTTTGTTTTCTGCTACTCCAACAAACTAAATTTTTTCCAATGAAGACACATCCTGATGTAAACCTTCGTTCGTCAGGATCTCCTGCCCAGTCTGCATCACAATACACAGTAAGTTCGTGCTCATCTTTGCCATATGATTGTGGTGAATATGTCAATCCATCCCCAATAGTCCCTTTCAGATATCTAAGGATCCTCTTGACTGCTTCCATATGTCCATTACGTGGCGCATGCATGAATTGAGACACTTGATTGACTAAATAAACAATATCAGGTCTAGTAAAAGTGAGGTACTGCAACATTCCTATTATGCTTCGATACCTAGTGGGGTCATCACACAGATCTCCATCATGAGCACTAAATTTTTGATGAAGCATACTCGGAGTTTCTAGAGGTTTGCAGTCTTTCATGGCTGCCTTGTTGAGAACATCTACGATGTACTTGTGTTGAGTGAGTGTCAAGCCATGAGCCTGGTTATCGACTTCTACACCAAGAAAATAACGGAGAACTCCAAGGTCTTTCATTTTAAACCTCTGACCTAGTAAGTCTTTAACTTCTTGAATGTGGCCCGCAGAGTTTCCCGTGATGATAATATCATCGATGTAGATTAATAATAGAGTGGTCACAGGCTGGCTTCTAAAAATAAATAATGAGTGGTCCAGCATGGAACGTGAAAATCCATGTTTCTAAATCTCCAGCGAGAAGCTATCAAACCAGGAGCGAGATGCTTGCTTCAGACCGTAGATAGCCCTTTTTAACCTGCACACATGGGATTTACAATTTTGTTCGTGATATCCAGGGGATTGTTCCATGTATACTTCCTCCTTCAAATCCCCATACAAGAATGCATTTTTCACATCAAGTTGACTTAACTTTCATCCATGTTCAACAGCCAGAGAAATGATAATTCGAATCGTTCTCATTCTTACAACCGGACTAAAGGTCTCATCATAGTCTTGCCCTGCTTCTTGAGTGAATCCTTTTGCCACAAGCCTTGCCTTATATCGTTCAATGGTTTCATTTGGCTTGTACTTTATTTTATAGACCCATTTACATCCGACAACATTTTTTTCTGGTAGTCTGGGAACAACTTCACAGGTTCCACATTTATACAAGGCTTGCATTTCATCATTCATGGATTCTACCCATTTGGTAGAAGTAGTTGACTGATAGTACATAATGGGCTCATCTTCCTTGTTGATGGCAGTTAAAAACAGTTGAAGATCCAGGGAGAAGTTGTTATAACTAACCCACCTGTCAATAGGATGTCGTATGTGATTTGATTTTCTGACCTCAAGAGTAGGATTGACGACTGAGACATGGTCTGAGTGGCTTGATGTTGTCGGTCTCTGCCTAGAATAGACGATGCCTTTGTATCTGCCCGATACTTCCACTACATTCTGTGATTCTGACGTCCCAGTGTTCTCAAACATCTCTTCTTGTTGTACGCAGACTGAGGAACAATCTTTCATTAGAACCAGCAAAAAGTTCTGAGCTCAGCCAAGGAAAGTAAACTTCAGTTGGCATATTCGTTGTGTCGGCTCCGTGATCAAAATTTTGTTCATCAAAAATAACATTTCTTAAGGTTCTGATGCGTTTGTTGGTGGGATCATAACACCTATATCCTTTGTAGTCATCTGCATATCCCACAAATCTGCACTTCTGGGCCTTGTCCTGGAACTTGTTTCTCAAGGACTGATCAATATGCACGTAGCAAACACACCCAAAAACAGGCAGATCCTTATAACTGGGATGAACTCCAAAAAGACAATAAGGGAACTTATTTTCCAGAATAACCATAGGCAGTCTATTTATCACATGCACGGCAGAATGAAAAGCCTCTGTCCATAGGTTGATGGGAGGATTACTGTCATGAATCATACTCATGGCACTTTCAACAATATGCTTATATTTTCGTTCAGCAATCTCATTCTATTGAGGGGTCTGAGGGCAGGATACCCTTCTTCCTATTCTGTTATTTCGAAGAAAAGAAATAAAATCACGGGATGAGAACTCCCCACCTCCATCACATTGGAAAAATTGAATGGACTCGAAAAATTGATTTTTGACTAAAGAAAGAAAATTTTGAAACAGAGAGAAGACTTCCGACTTATTTTTCATGAAATATATCCAAGTGTATCGAGAATAGTTATCAACAAAAATTAGATAATATCTGCTCCCGGATCCAGAGACAATTGGAGCGGGTCCCCATACATCAGAACAAATTATCTCAAAAGATTTTGAAGCTCTCTTATTAATGGAATGAAAAGGCAATACATGACTTTTGCATGAAAGACAACTGGAACACTTATGACTGCTCTCATCCCAATTGAGACTTTCTTTTGGAATGAGATTATTAGAAACAAGTTTTTCAATGAAATGACTCACACAATGTCCTAATCGACTATGTCACAAGAATGGCTTATTACATTCAGAATTTCTAAAAACATTAGCAGAAGAAGATGAACATGACTCTAGTGAAGACTTTGAATTCAGATGAACCGAGTAGACAGCATGACATGAAGCTTCTTCAAAGACATACATATTGTCTCGTCTCTTTCCTTCAGCGAATGTTTCCCTCGTGTGTAGGTCCTTGACCTGCACAAAGAAGGGAGTGAATTCAACTGAAGCATTATTATCATCAATAAGTTTAGAAACAGAGACAATATTTTTCTTGATGTCAGGAGCACGCAGAACATCAGAAAGAGTAAGAGTAAGGTTTTAAAACCCGTGACTCGAAACTCGACTCGTTCTTTATTGACTCGTGACTCGGCAGGTCAACTCGGTGACTCGGACCGGGTTTTGTTAACTTTTGATCTTAAAAGAAAAACAATATATAATTTGTCTGAAACCATGTTTTTGAGTAAACAGTCTTCAAATGTTTGTAAGAATATAAAAACAACTGCAAAGAGCTATAGAGGTTTGCTTGAATAATTGAATTTGATATCTATACAAGCACTTTGACTAATTCATGACTTGAATTAGAGGATTTGGTCACCATGAGTTCAGCTACTACCTAAGGTTCCTAAAATGGCCAATCATATATGCTAGCTTGTTTTAAAAGTTTTAATTCCCTCTCTAACAAATCCATAAATGTAAAACAGGGATATATGTGCATATTGAAAGTTTACAGAATGCCCAATATCAACATAAATAAGCAATTTTCTCATGTATAAAACTATGCAGGAAATATATTAATGGCACAACTATAAAAAGACTACTAATATTTGAATATGTACAATGCTTGTTCACATAACAAATGGATGATGAAACCTAAACGTGACTTCCCATAGGCATAGTTGACCCGCCATATATAGTGAGAATCATTTCTTTAAAATATTTTGCTAGAATAAGTTGATAACACAGGGTGAACAGTTCGAACAACATGGTGATTTTATTCTATGGATTTAAATGTTTTTTTATCTTTAAATGATTTTTATTTTCTTTTTTATACAAAATCTGGGGGTAACCCTTGTTAAAATATATGTACTTATATATTTCGAAACTGTAATTTGAAACTCAAAAAACAAATTTCAAACATCCCAAAACTCGCCCGAGTCAGGCCGAGTCAAGCCCGAGTTTTGGCAAACCGAGTTTGCCTTGCCGGGTTGACTCGCTGGAGGGGCGAGCCGAGCCGAGTCAACGAGTTGACTCGGCGAGTTTTAAAACGCTGAGTAAGAGTGGAATGTGACATGAGAATGACAATTTTTCCAACATGAAAAACAGGATGGTGGGATCCATCTCTAGTGACAATCTTACTTTTTCCAAAATAAAGTATAGGGTTAGAAATTTTACCTGCATCGCCTATCACATGACTCGTTGTCCCCGAGTCAACAAACCAAGTGCCTTCATCACTCTGCTTCAATTTCAACTCTGACAAGGCAGATATCAGCAGATCTTTAATCTCTCCACTGACTCTGGTATTTGTGAATCTTCTTTTAGTTTCTGTTTGTGGACCCTTTCCTTTATTCTCTAGATTGTGCAAACAGTTTGCCTTAATATGCCCTTTTTTGTTACAAAGAAAGCAAGTAGGGATGGATCTTGGTCTCTGCGCATGAGCTAACATGTTTGGAGTGAAAAGTAGACCACGCCCTCCGTATCCACTTCGCCCTTGTCCTCCTCGTCCCTGTCCTCTACCATAAGTCACGCCTGTGGCAAAAACTTCTTAAAATTTTAGATGAGTGTGACTTTCTTCAGAGAATCCCTTCAGTCATTTCATACTGGATCAATTTGGCTCGTAGCTCATCAAAGGTAGGAAGAACAAGAAGGCAAAATAGTGAAGTGACTATCATATTGTAGTCATATCCCAATCCACTCAGAGTTTGTTGCACCATGTCATTGTCAGTTACGGCACATCCTATAACTGCAAGCTGATTTGTGATGATCTTTATCTTGTTCAAATATTCCATGATAGTCATGGAGTCTTTTCTTAACAACTGAAATTCTCTTTTTAGAAAAACCATCCTTGCTTGAGAAACCTGCGAATACGTCTGAACCAGTCATTCCCAGAGTTGTAGTGTTGTACAATTGTCGGGAATGGCAACAAGTACCGCTTGAGACAAGGTTGAGGTGATGTACACAACAACCGATGATCTTTCCTTTCCCAATTGAGAAATTCTATATTTTTGACATTCACGATCGAACTCGCCCCTTGATCATCTTTCTCTTCCCTCGGAACAAATTCTGGTGGGACTGGATGGTTTCATCCAGATGACCTAAGAGACCTTGGCTCCTTATAAAAGGAATGATTTGTCTCTTCCAAATCAAGAAGTTCGAGGTATTCAACTTTTCAGAAACGAGTTGGTTGAGAAAACTTGAAGAGAGATTTGATTGAGAGGAATAAGGATCCATAGAGAGTGAAGTTCAATAAGAGTGTTCACGAAGTGCAGGAGTTCTCACACAATGCTCAGCCTTTTTTTTTCTGTCAAAATCAGGGAATAGAGAGACCAAACCCAATAGTGAGACTGAATCCCCCCCCTTTTATGCACTCCAAAAAACTGATATTGACATGAGAGAAGACTTTTCTCATGTTAAATGTGTTTTCAGACAATTAGCAAAAAAAAACTTTAAATATATTTTTAGACAAGCAGCAAGGGATAAACAGGGAGAAGGCAACTCAGCAAGAATACATTTGAATATGTAGAAATAGATGTGTGGAGGAGATTGAACAAACGATAGCAATAAAGATGTTCAAACAGGTAATATCAAACAAAAAGGAATGAAATAGGGCACGTGATTGGTCTGATGTTTCACGTGAATCGATTTCAGCGATTCACGTGAATACAGCCACTCGTTTTTTTTTTAAGGTCTGAGTTAACGTGAACCTCATATCAAGAGAGAAGTAACCCCACGTGAGATGTGGGTACACAGAAAGAGTCAGAAAAGGAGATAAGAATAAGGGAAGAAAGAAAAAGGAGAAGAGTAGAAAAGAGGAAGGAACGAGAAAACCTCAAAACTTCGATTGTCGCACCTGCCGGAACCTTTTTTTTTTGCCCTCAGACAAACCTGAGCTCTAATACCATGTTAGAAGAGAGAGAGAGAGAGAGAGAGAAGAATGCGAGAAAGTGGGCCTGCGACAGTCACGATTTTTGAATAGAAATCGTGACCTAAAACTTTGTATTTATTTTACATTACAAGGGAGTGGATCCGGGTCTGGATTAAAAGAAAAGGTTACAATGTTACAATTACATTGTACTGTACATAATCCAGATCGGGTCGGATCCTCCTGTACATAATTTAGATCGGGTAAAAAAATGGTTTCCTTGTACCTTTTTCAAAACTGACATTCCTTGTAAAGCGCCAGACAGCTGCCTAATATCAGTACGTCTTGAAACTGACATTTCTTATAAAGTGTCAGACCGAGAATCCAAAATGACACATGCCTCAAAAATAATTTACTGTTCACACTACCAAAGTTCATTTACAATATTACAAAAAATGACCACTCAAAGCAAACCTGAAGATATGAATTAAACTCTTAAGCAGGTAGGCAATTGTTAAAGAATGTAAAACTATAACTAACAGATCAATTTCTCATACTTCATGGTGTTCCACTAAAGCTTGGAATTCCAGATAAGACAACTGAAGATTCTAGGAGTCCATCTCCTTGTGTACATTCACAAATACGACTTACAATACAGTGAAGCACCACCTGCACAAACACTCTAAGGAGCCACTGATTACACTGGGCAAAGGAAACTTGAACTTCTCTCCCGTTATGTGAATATGTTTCCCCAAGTAAATAGTCTGAAAACGAGTTTTCCAATTGAGAAAAAAGTCTTATCTGGTAATCCCAACAAATTCAACTTTTTTTTTCTGTCTCCAAGCAGCACCTCAATCTAGATTGAACAATAAAAGGTCTCCTACTTTATACCAAGAAGGGGAGAAAACATCCTAGAAAAAAAATTCCTCCACAATAAAATTCCCTTATGTGTAAACACAAAATACAGTTACAGCTAGTCTGGTTTTAGATTGGTAGTATTAAGAGATAACTTCAGTTGGATCTGGATACTGGATCCAGATCCAATGTGGAAGGAACTGACGATACATTGTTTCTTTTATTGCTTTATATTTTTTCCTTTAGTGCCCTTTTGTTTCAGTTTATTTATTGTATATAGGAAAGGCAATTATGTAAAGCTAGATTTGTATGTTATGTTTAATATATTGAATACCTCACCACACGATTTCCCATTGGGAATCGTTTCAGCAGCAACCCCCTCTATATTCTCTTCTCTTCTCTTCTTCTCCTTGAAGCTGTTCTGGACATCTACGGATACCAAAACTATTATGGTATCAGAGCTGGAGATCGATTGACTAGATCTATTGAAGTATGTTCTAAGAGATCTTGGGTTTTCTACCTTGCTTCTTCTCCAAGTTTCCCCTTTCTCTTTTTTTCTTTTTCTTGTTTCTTCTTCCTTGTTTCTTTGTTCCCAATCACTTCTTGTGTTGCTGTTATTTCATTCTGTATATCTGCTCGTGTTAACACGATTCAGATCTTATATTGTTGTTCTTGATTGACGTCAATATTATTTCTTATTTTCTTTTCTTATTTGATGTCACAATGCTGATATTCTCCTTATTCTATTTAGATATTTGTCCTTAGTTACCTGTTCAGGTTTACAGATCTGAAATCTGATTTACAGAAAAATCTGTTCAGATTTATAGAAAAAAAAGATCTACTTTATTGGCTCTCTCTTGACCATCACATCACCTTATTGTTTTTTATATGAAAAAATTGTTTCATAATCAGAAACTGTGAGTTTCTGATCAGACCGACTTCTTCTGCCTATTGGGTTTACAGACCAAAAAAAGGGGTCAGTCAAGCCTTGGTCTTTTGAGTTTTCATATTGACATGATTGGTTGAGTACTCTTGTTTCATTCCTATGAATTCAAATCCTCAACAATTATTGTCCTCTACTTTTTTACCCCAATTGGTTTTTAAAAAATTGAATAATTCTAATTTTCTAACTTGAAAGAGGCAAATAACCCCTTTTATTAGGAGTCAAGATCTTCCACTAAAGTATATCATCAAGGAGGATACGAATGAGAATGAGGTTGTTATTTCATTTGTTCATGTCAACAATCCATAATTTATTTCATCGATGAAAAGAGATATATATTATTTCTACTTTGTTACAGGAGGTCCTTATTGTAGTGTCGGTTGATTGCACAACTCTATAGCTTTGGACTAGGTTAGCCCAAACGTATTATCAGATATCAAAGTCTAGGGTTATGTTTTTGAAAAAGGAATTTCAGAATTTAAAGAAAGATTTTATATCCATTATAGAATATCTCAATAAGATGAAGAATATCATTGATCAATTTGCCATGGTTGGTTATAAACTTTCAAATAAGGATATGGTACAGCAGGCTCTCAGGAATCTTGGCCCTGATTAGCATGTCCTCTCTACTGTTTTGCAGTATTCGGATATGCTTCCTACATTTGAGAATCTAACGGCAAAATTGTTACATTATGAGATGACTCTCAGTGTTGATGCAAATGTGTTCAATGATACTGAAGAAGTTCTGGTTACTACATGATCGTAGAAGAGGAGGCAGGGGACGAGGTCGTGGAGACAATTAGGGAGGCCAAGGCATACTTCCCACACCGAATCTTTCTCCCTAACACTACTGCACAAGGACAATGTCATATCCCTACTTGTTTTATGTGCAAAAAAATTGAAATATATTAAAGCAAATTGTTGATTCAAAGATCTAAAAAAATCAAGGGACAACACAGTATAAAAACCAAGGCAAAGGCCAATCTGAAAGTCATACAAGTGGTCAGAGTAGTGGTGAAAGACAACTTCCTATACACAAACAGTTATTATTTGTTTTCCTTGCAGGACTAAATCAGAAGCAGAATGAGCAAGGGGTGTGGTATATTGATTTTGCTAATCACACCACAAGTGATTATGGTAAGTTCTTAACTTTGATCTCTTATCATGGTAAAGATAATATTATTACTGGAGATGGGACTCGGCATCCTATCATGCACACTGAAAATGTGTTTATTCCCTTGTCTAAATCTGGTTATCTGAATCTTTCCAATGTCGGTTTTGTTCCTAACATAAAAAAAAAAATCTTATTTTTGTCTCTAAGCTTATTGATAATACCAATTTGTGTAATGTATTCACACAATCCTCTGTTTGTGTCAAGGATCTTCACACAAAGAAGATATTTGTTGAAGGCAAAAGATTGAGAAACATATACGTCTTCAAAGAAGATCTTGCATCCAAGTCTGCTAGTTCTGTTTTGAAGCCTAATCTAAAGTCATCAAGTTCATCTATTTTGTTCAGTACTTCTAGTTCAAGTAAAGCCAATGTTTGGCACAATCGTCTTGCTCATTGTAGTCAAGGTTTTATTGAAAGATTGGTTTCTAGAGTCAAGCTTAGAATGTGAGTCTGTAAATGTTATATGTTTAAGTTATCAAATTTCAAGGAATCGTGCACTTCCATTTAATTCTTTGAATGAAAGAGCTTCAAAACCTTTTGAAATTCCAGCACCTAATGCTTCTTCTTCTACTAATCGCCACTATGTTTCTTTCATTGCTAACTTCTCTCTCTCTCATTATACATGGATATATTTCATGAAGCATAAGCATAAAGTGTTTAATATATTCACAAAGTTTCACATGTTGATTAAAAAACAATTTTCTATGCCCATTCTGAATTTTTAGTATAATGGTGGAGGAGAGTACTCTTTAAAGGAATTCATTAGAAATCAACAAAAGAGTGTTTATCTTACACTCCTTAACAAAATGGGTTTGTTGAAAGGAAGCACTGCCATATCGTTGAAAGTGCCCTAGCAGTGTTACATGTCAGTAGAACTCCTTTCTATCTTTGGACAGAAGCATTTCACTCAAACGTTCACATTTTCACATTATAAATAGGTTGCCCATGAAGATTTTAAATTACAAGTCTATCTATTATATTTTCTTTATGAAGCACCTTGACTATGATTTCTTATGAGCTCATGGATGCATTTGCTATGTTCAAATAGATAAGTCTCTCATGAATAAATTTGAACCAAAAGCTCATGTTTGTAAATTTGTTGATTATGTCGACAATTATAAAGGATTCAAGTGTTATGATGTCAAAAATAAACGTCTTTGAATTTTCAAAAATCTAATGTTTGATGAGAGTTTTTTTTAGTATCATCTTGTTGCAAAACAGGTTCAAAAGGAAAAAGGAAGCAACGTGGAAATACTATCAGTTATGGTTAAGTGAGGATTTGTTTTCAGCACCTATTGATATTTTCTCACCAAAAGAAAGAGCTTCAGAAAATCTCGAACACCAAAGGGAAGATTTTATTATGGTTGAAGGAAATGCAGCTATGAATCGGAGATATAAAGAAGGCCATGTCTATACTTGAAGAGGAAAAGAGAGCCAATATTGAAGTGGGACAACATTCCCAAAGCGTGAGCAATCATAAAAATACAATCATCCAGTGTGTTGAAATCGTGACAGCCAAAATTTAGAAGGTCAAACAGGATTAAGCAACTTCATGCCGATAGAAAAGCAAGAAGAACTAATGTCTTATTTTCACGCTATCAGGAATAAGAAATAGATTGAAGCCATAAATGAGAAAATAAAAGCATTGCATGAATGCCAAACATGAGAAGTGATTAAAAGACCTCCATATATAAGAATGCGACTGGATCAAAAAGAGTTTATAAGATTAAATATAAACCTGATGGTACTATTGAAAGGTGTAAGGTTTGTCTAGTTGCAAAAGGTTTTACTCAAGAGCATGGTATGAATTATGAGGAGGCTTTTAGTTTAAAATGAGAACAATACGAATCATTTTATCTCTAGCAATAGATCATGGTTGGACCCTAAACCAACTTAATATCAAGAATGCATTTTTACACGAAGACCTAAAAGAAGAAGTTTACATGGAGCAGCTACATGGATACAATGAAAATGATCCAGCTAAATATGTGTAAACTTAAGAGGACGATACATGGACTAAAGCAGACCTATCGTTCGTGGTTCAAGAGTTTCTCCCTAAAAATATAAAAACATGGCTTCTACAGATCTTCTCTTGATCATTCGTTGTTTATCCACAAAGGCAAAGGGTACATGACTGTTTTGCTTATATATACGGAGACATCACTGTTTCAAGGAACTCAAATAAACATATTCAAGAAACAAAGTGTTGGAAGTGTTGAACAAATGTTTCAAAATCAAATATCTTGATTAGTTGAAGCAATTCTTGGGAGTTGCAGTTGATAAGAAGAAAGATGGGTTGATCAAAACTCAGTATAAGTATACTATGGATCTCTTGCATAAGATAGGTATGTGTGATGGCAAGCCCTTATTAACTCTTGTTTCAATACATCAACAGTTAAGTGTTGATGGGGAATTGTATAGTAATCCAACTGAGTATAGGAGTATTGTGGGAATGTTGCAATACCACCTTCACAAAACCAAATGTTGTGCGTGCAGTAAACCAAGTATCGCAATTCATGCACCAGCCAATAACTAATATGGAAGCAATGAAGCGAATGTTGAGGTACTTAAAGGGTACCCTAGGTGATGGTTTGTTTCAGAGTTACCGGAAGCGCCTAGGCAAAAGGGGAAGCGCGCTTCGGAAGCGCGAAACGTCGCGCTTCCGAAGCGTCCCCCTTTTTTGGGAAGCGTGCTTCCCTTTTATGGGAAGCGTGTCCCCCTTTTATGGGAAACGTGCTTCCCATAAATGGGAAGCGTGCTTCCCCCACGCTTCCCCCACGCTTCCCCCACGTTTCCCCCACGCTTCCCCCTCGCTTCCCCATTTTTTCATTTTTTTCGCTTCCGGTTCGCTTCCTAGGTCGTTTCCGAGACGGTTCAGAATTTTCTTCTAAGTGGTCCCACGCTTCCCCGCTTCCTAAATTTTTGAAAGTGCCTCGCTTCCCGCTTCCCGTATCGCTTCCCGCTCCCGCTTCCTCGACTAGTAACTTTGGTTTGTTTTATAAGAAAAGAAATCAGAGGAAAGATTTATTCATAGTTATGGATCCAAATGAAAAAAAGGTCAATTTCAAGATATTGTATATTTGTTGGAGGCAATCTAGTTTCATAGTCAAGTCAAAAATAGAGGGTTATAGCTCGATCATGCATTGAAGCTAAATATCGAGTCATGACAACAAGCTAACAACTGCTTCATAGTCGATGTGGATACAAAATTTTGCTACATGAATTGGATGAGACAGTCCCTAGATCAGTTTTATTTTGTAACAATCTGCGTGCCATTGGGAATTCATTGAATCATATGCACCATGGAAAAACCAAGAATATAGAGCACGTTTGGAAGTGAGAAAGATGTAGGAAAAGTGTAGGAAGGAAAAACGTACAATTTTTTTTAACTTTCCAAACGAGAGAATTTTTCTGAGAGAGTTTTTCTAAACATTCCTCCACGTGGAGGGGTGGAGGAATGTTTCCTACCAAAGGAAAATTTTCATTTAACACACTCCACATATGATTCAAAGCGAAAGCCATGCTGCCTCTGGTGTCCTCAAGCACAAAGAGTGATGATGTCATCACAAGCACGGATGTTTTCATTCAACACTCTTACGCCTTATAACCCTAAAAGCAGCAAACTCTTGAAAGCTCAAACGGTAGGCTATAGCTTTTGATCTCGGGTTGTCTTTTTTTATATTTTTGGTTTTTTAATCATGAGATAGCTCAGCAAATGGAAAGTGTGACTTGATTTATTTATTTTGATCAATTATTGTGTAATTGGGGGTGTTTTTTCTCCATTTTACGAAGAAATCACTTTTTGGGTGTTCCAAGAGGTTTCCTTGGTTGTCGTTTCTGGTAGATCGTCTCTATCATGAAGACAGTCGAGGTCCTCTTCATCCTGAGGTCTAAGTTATTTTGGGGTTCGCGGCACAAAAGATGAGAATTTGGTGTGGGAAATTAGAGATCATTGACTGTCTTGCCGCAGTTGTGTTTTCTTGGTTGAGTTTTCTTCTACTCATTTGGTTGTGAGTCACTGGCATTTGCATTTTCTGGAGAAATTCTGTTGGGGTACAGTGACGGTGGGAGGGCTTTGTTCTCATAGTTGATTTGAGTTTTTCTAGAGAATCAGAACCCATCTTGATTGAAATATTGCTTGATGGTTTCTGCAACCGTATGGTCGAAAAAGTGATGCAATGAAGCGAGAGCCCTGCTGATCTTGAATGCAGCGAGAAACAATCACCGGTGTTATTTGTGCTAAATTAATTCTGATTGTGGATCTTCTTTTTTTTCTCCATCGTTTCCTTGATCCGAATTAGACATAGGCCTCTTGTTTCTTACCATATTACATAAATGGGTCTTTTATGAGAAAAAAAAAAGCATGGACTTCTAACATTTTTCATGGTGGAGCAGCTCCACCACCACCCCTCCTCCTCTCTCTCATTTTTCTAACATTTTTCATTTTATTTTTCTCATGCTACACAAACAAGTGAAATTTTTTTATTTAAAAAAAATAGCTTATCAGAACTTCTCATAGGCAAAATTTTCTTTTCCTATGAGAATTTTTCTTGCTTCCAAACGTGCCCATAGAGATTGATCAGCACTTCATCAGAAATAAAATTGAAGACAAGGAACTTGAAGCAAGATTCATTGGTTCAGAAAACCAAATCGCAGATCTGTTTACAAATGGTTTGACAAAGCAAAGATTTTGGTATTTAAAGTCAAGCTGTCCATGGTGATTACCATGTACAACTTGAGGGAGGCTGTTAAGAGATAACGCCAGTTGGATCTGAGTATTGGATACAGATCCAATACCTAGATCCAATGTGAAATAAATTGATGTCACATTGTTTCTTTTATTGTCCTTTTGTTTCAGTTTCTTTATTGTATATAGGAAGGGTAGTGATGTAAAGTTAGCTTTGTAAGTTATGTTTAATATATTGAATACCTCACCACACGATTTCCCATTGAGAATCGTTTCAGCAGCAACCCTCTCTATATTTTTTTCTCTTCATTCTTCTCCTTGAGGCTGTTCTGGACATCCACGGATACCAAAACTATTAGGTAGTGCTTCAAATCCTTGTTCTAGGGCTTGCAAAACATAATAATGATGCATCAAGCAGTGTCATAGATAAAAAAAAAAACTACCTTGGGAGGCTTGAAAGGGTAGTCCGGAGGAAAATGAATTGTAACTAGAAACACGCCTCCAGAGTAAGGGCTATCAGGAGGCCCCATAATAGTGGCCTGCCAATGGAACATGTCTTCAGCCACAGGACCTACAATAAATTAATAACAAGGCATCATAATGTTGAAAGAATGATAGTTTCTATTATATTCTACACTAGTCTAGACTAGATATTGCTTATGGAAATTAAACTACAATAATGCCAACCGCTAATCAAGAATTTTAGAGGTGCAGACATGTTAGGGTCCACATTAAGTATAAGAAAAAGATTTCAAAAGGCAAAGGAGAAATTCCTTTTAAACAGAACGTGCACTACCAATATAGGAAAAAACAAGAAAACGATAAACTACAACACTTTGGATGCACAACCATGTTAAGGTCCACGTTTTGTACAAGTAAAAGCTCCCAGAAGGCAAAGAAGAAATCATGTTTGACTACTTGTGCTACAAATTCAGGAAAAATAAAAAGAAAATGATAATAAGAAAACAGTATTCAAATATATCAAATTCCAGGTACTCCACCAGGAAGTACCACTAAAGTCAACAGATTGACGAGGCATAACTTTTGCCATACTATACTAACATCTATCAACCCTTTCAGCTCAACTCGGTTATCATACTAATGTCTTACCTCCAACAAGCATGACATTAATTTATCAGGTTTCCTTCCACATATTTTCATGTTACTTTTGTTGCTTCATAAGACAGCCAAAAATTGCAAAAAACAACCCCAAACATTTTGCAGTTCCTCTTTCCTAAATCAATTCTTTTACATATTGAAATAAATCAATACTTCTTGTGCACTAGTTAGTTTTAAGAGTTTCAAGTCATTCAGAAGATACATAAGAACATTTCAAAAGATAATAATAGAACTCAAATAGTAAATATTTAATTTCAATACATAGCTCTTCCATTTGTCAGAAATTATTTAAAGTTAAACTAAGAGCATATTGTTCTTTTTCAAATAAGACCAATAAAAGTTGGATTTTATTTCCCTTTTTAAGAATGATATCTGAGATCTAACAAACAGAGAGCATAAAAGAAAAGAATCTATCAGTATTCATCATGCCTAAGAATATGCATTGCAATACCTAGTAGCACAATCCTCCTAGTAACATGAGTTCAGATCCTGCTCCTTATTCAAATTTTGAAACAATTCCTAGGTAAAATTGTCAACCAAAACAACCCAGAGGCCACTTCTATAGATTTCGACATACAATAAGGCTATACATGTCAAACATAGACATTACCTAGCATCTCCCGCACACCAGAAGTTTTGAGCCACTTGATGGATACAATCAAACCTGTGTCAAAAATGTTCAACATTGTGTCCCTAATTTCATTCTTTTTCACGATCTTGACCATTAATTTGTAATTACTTTCTTTTTTCCTTCCAAAATATGTCAATGATTACAAAAATCTCAAATTTTAACTAGGATTTATTGTTTAATGTATACTAATCATAGTGGTTCATAATTGTTGTTCAAAAATTTGCACTTAAGATGAAGTTCATGTTTTATTTCTTTGAGAATTTTGAAGGTACACAATCATAGACACATTTTACATGCACTAAACACCCACACACACACACACACACACACAAATGGTCTCTGTGTCCTTGTGTCCAAGTTTTACAAAACCTTGTTGTACGAAGCATATCCATGTCATGTCCCATACCCTTGCTAATGTCCATGTGACAATAGGCTACTTTCAGTCAGTCCAATAGAAGAAGAAACATAAGGAAGTGCAATCTCGGATATACCAGATATATATGGAGCAAGCAAATCAAGTTGACTTGATACACCACAAAATATCCCAAAATAAATAATCTGCTCACATCCCATCAAGATCAACCAGGCACTTATGAATACCATTTCAGAAACTGCACTGGAGTGGCCCAATCCAAGTGCAATATAAGCCCATAGAATCAAGCCAACTTTGGGCATAAGCAAATAAGTCACCATAATCATTCCACCCATCTGAATGTGAATGAAATGTCCCAGTGGCCAAGAATGCACAATCAGTTCATTTCTTACTTTTTCATCAAACAATTTGATGCCTACTATAAGCCAAAATTATGAGGCAAGTTCCCAAGTCATGCTAGACAACCATTCATTTCATATCTTCAGATTCACAGTAGCAAACAATCAAAAAAGATTTTCCATCTAAAGCATCCTTCAGAATCTGCATTCCTTTGCTAGCAATTTGAAGGGAGACATGAATGAAAAGAGCATCTTGGACATAAATTAAAAACAACCTCCAAACTGGCACCTCAGAAAGCATGCATAGTGGCCAGGCAACATGCTCTTGCCTGAACATTATCATACCTGTATGTACCATATTCTCCCAATTCCTAGCCAAAAGAAGACAATAGAGCAGGGCATGATGTCCCATTTCCCATGCAATTTTTGCCAGCAAACAAGTTGCAACCTATTTTTAACTAAACACAAACCAATCTTCTCCTTCCCAAAAAGAAAAGAACAGCACCATTCACTTTGCAAATAAACAGTTTATCAAATGATCGTCATACAATCCTTAAACAGCAATGTCACACAGATATTCCATTTATACTCCCATATTATAGTCTTTACATTCTATTCTTATACAATATCTCGACAGAATAAGCTGTTAGGCTATACACATACATAAGATATGCTAGGCTCTTCCATGCACTGATTATGCTTCAGTCACTTCCAAATAAGTGCATAGTTGAGCAGGGCTAGGGATAACTTCCATAGATGTTGGATAATCCATCATAAGTCTTTACAGAATAGCATGGTAAATTTAATCCACACGTATAAGTTTAGGCAAGAGGTTTGAAGGTCAGTTGTTATTACATTTCAACATACGCAATGAAATTAAAGAATCTTAAACTAATGTGAATTTAAAGAATCTTAAAAGAATGTGAATTTCTATTTGAAGGGACAAGCAATTTAACTTCCTAAAGAATCAAGAAAAATGTGCCTTCCAACAGAGTTATCAGTATTGTATTGTACGACAGGATATGGAGTATCAGTGATACAACATAACATGCACATCGTAAATGTCCGATACAAGCTATATTGTATGATACATGGGGATATCGTATTGCATCGTAGATGCACCCGGTATTGGTACGAGTTGAACACAGTTGTTTTTTGTGCCAAAAAAGTGGCAACGGTGACTTATGGAGGCCTTTTTAAAGCCCCAAATGTAATTTTGACTCCATTTTTTTGTGTTCTCCCTCCCCAAACCTCGTTTCTAAGCTTACACATATTTTTAAATCAAATCCACCTTTAAATTGGGGCTTTTGCTAGATCCGAACCTTAAAAGTGTGATTCACCTCAAACATGTTGATGACCCGGAGTGGCAATTTCGTAGGTTGTTGACGATTTCGAGCAATGTAATGTTTTGAGATGCGGATTATGTCATGCATCGATTCACGGGAGTTTGCATCACATTAAGTAGCACATTTCTCGAGAATCTGGTGCACCAATGCAACCATATATGCGAGCTCTAGATGATGTATGTGCTATAATATCTGTCAATCTAGGTGAAATATATAGAATGAGAAAAGCAAAATTACAAGCATTGGCATGTGCATAGAGCATTCATGCAGTGACAACGAAATGTAGATAATGAATAAGATGAAGAAGAGGAGGAGGCACAAGCCGCACAACAAGAAGTCATTTGCAATTATTAATGCAGAATGTTTGATAATGAAATTGAGTGATGAGTCTTGTTGTTTTGAGTTTTTTTACTTTTTTAGTCATGTAGTGAATTATGTAGTTTCCCTGAAATTCTATGTCTTTTGATTTGATGAGTCTTGTTGATTAAAGTATTTCGACTTTTGCAGTTGTTAAAATAAGTCGACCTCTTAAAGTTTTTCTTATTAAAGTTTTACTTAAGTCTGATTTTGGTATTCTCTAAATAATGAGGGACCCATATGTAATTTCTTTCTTATGGATGATCTCTATTTAAACAAGTAGAGATTAGACCTAATACATGATTAAGACGTCTCTCTCTACCTCTTTTTCTTTTCAACATGGTATCAAAGCCATCGACCTTGGGGGTGTGACTTCGGGGTCTGCGCCAAAGTGTGCGTGAAGGGTACCAAATTGCGTGAAGGGGCGTGACTTCTGTGTCTGCGCCAAAGTGTGTGTGAAGGGTACCAGATCGCGTGAAGGGGATCAGACCTAAGGTGTGTTCGAATTTTTTTTGGGAATCAAGTGGTATAGGTCTGATAAGAGATTTGCAGTTTGACAAAAGTCATGACTCAAATTTGTAATCAGATCTAAAAGTCAAGGTGGAAGTATGGGTTTTGGTCGATCAAATGTGGTGGATACAGGTACGGTGCAGTAATGTTATAGTGAAGTGGGTGGCGACCTGTTTTTGTCGTGGATGTGGGTGACGACCAGATTTGTCGTGGATCAGTTTTTTTGTGTTTTGTTGTTCTGGTTGTCGTAAAATAAGTTGATCTGATCATATGTCATGGACCAGCATATTCTTTTGGATCTGATCGTTTGTTCAGGCTGTTGTGAAGCTTATATCGTCGTTTTGTTTTGGATCTGCATATTCTTTTGGATCTGATTGTTTGTTCAGGCTGTTGTAAAGCTTATATAGTCATTTTGTTTTGGATCTGATCGTATGTTCAGATATGATCACAGATCTGGGTGTTGTGGTGAAGGAAAATCACTATAGTGGATCGGTTCATTGTGGAGCAGATCATTTACGAACTGTGACAAGTTGTTTTTGTGTGCACGTGGACATCTAGTGCAGCAGCGTCAGTGATTGTGGCTCCTTAGTTCGTGTTATTCATTATGGGTGATGCTCAAAAATCTGATTATAAGAATGAAGTTATTGGGGAATATAAAGTCTTTGCCAATCCCTTCTCCTATGGTTCTTCTGTGAAATTAAATGAAACTAACTATGCAAGGTGGTCCAGAACCTTTATGATGTCTGTGTCAGGACATCGTAAAAAGCATATTCTATTGGAATATGAACCTAATGATAAAACAGAAAAATAAAACACTTGAGACGAAGATAATGACATTGTTATGTCATGGATCATGAATAGCATTGAATCTCATATTGCAGATGGCTTAATTTATTACAATACGGCTAAGCAGATGTGGGACACTCTTCGAGATACGTACTCTCAAGAGACCAATGTGAGTCGTATTCTACAAGTTGAATAGAAAATATATAATCTATAGCAAGGTGACCAATCATTAGCCCAGTACTATGTCTCTATCAAGGCAGCCTTTGAAAGACTGAATGCTCATAGGCCTCTGTGCTGCTCAAAACAGAAGGATCATCAAGAGCAGACCATGGTTGCTCGTTTCCTCACAGGTCTATCATCAGAGTTCTCAGTTGCAAAAGTTCAAATGTTGACCGGGTCAGATGTTCCTACTCTTGCTGATGCATACAATCGATTGAGTAGACGTGCCATCTCTCTTCCACAATCTCAACCTGCATCTCAGTCATCTGCTTTAGTTGTACCATCTAGTTATGGACAAAGAAATTCTATGCATGTTAGAGGCAGAGGTCGTGGAAGAGGTATGGGAGGTAGAGGCAAACTCCAATGTACTTATTGTGGAAAATTAGGACATTTAGAAGATCGTTGCTAGGATAAACATGGATGACATGCATTTTCTCCATTGAAGCCGAATGTTCCAAAAGCTAATGTTACAAAACTAGAGGTGGAGCATGAAACCAATTCTCCTAGTGAATCTATCACTCTTAGCCGTGCAGAATATGAGGAGCTGGTTTCTCATCGTCCTTCAAGTTTCTCTTCTCTTGTTGAAGGTGCGGCCTACTCTACTGGAGACCATCTTTCCCCTCATGATAGTAAGTGGATTATTGAATCTGGTGCATCTAGACATCTATGTGAAAACTCTCAAAAAAATTCAGATCTAAAGGCTATTACTGTACATCGAGGAGTCTCATTAGCTGATGGTAGTTCCTCCCCGGTTATTGGTCAAGAAAATGTCTCTATATCCTCTTCTTTGCAGTTGAAAAATGTCCTTCATGCTCCTTCATTTCCTCAAAGTTTATTATCAGTGAGTTGCCTTATAAAAGAGCTAAATTGTAGAGTGATATTTGATCCTGTGTGCTGTCATTTTCAGGATTTGCTGACGGGGAAGAAGATTGGTGGAGGCTATGAAGAAAATGGAGTCTACTATCTACATCACCCTATGGGAAACATTTATGCAGCAGTCAATTCTTCCTCGAGTCCTGTTCAGTGGCATCATCGTCTCAGACATCCTTCATTGTTGAAGATTCGTCGTGTCATTCATCAAATTTTGTCTACTACATCATTCTAGTGTGAAGCATGTCAGTTGGGCAAGCATCATCGGAGTTTGTTTCTTTCTAGTCAGAGTCAGTCCAGTCATAAGGTCTTTGAACTTGTTCATGCGAATGTATGGGGTCCCAGTAAGATTCCTACCAGGACCCAATGTCGTTATTACCTTGTTACTGTTGATGATTTTTCTAAGTTGTCTTGGGTGTTCTTAATAAAAGAAATATCTGAAGTTCTTAGTATCCTCAAGTCATTAGTTATTGAAATAAAGACTTAGTTTGAATCTGTTGTCAAGATTATTCGCACTGATAATGCCCTTGAGTTTAAAACCAAAGCACTATTGCAATTTTATCGAGACCATGGCATTCAACCCCAAACCTCTTGTGCCTATAGTCCCAACAAAATGCGGTGGCTGAGCGAAAATACAGTCACCTCCTTGTGTAGCCCGCACCCTTATGATTCAATCCAACGTTCCAGCTTCATATTGGGGTGATGCGGTTATCACAGCATGTTATTTGATCAACTGCATGCCTTCATCATCCGTGGAAGACCAAATTTCTTTGCAAATCATATATCCTAATGTACATCTCTTCTCTCTTTCGCCCAAGGTATTTGGGTGCGTTTGTTTTGTGCACAGACTCGGACCTGACCGTGATAAATTAGTCACTCAAGCCACTAAGTGTATGTTTATAGGCTATCCAAAGAATCATAAGGGGTATCGATGTTATGATCTGATTTTCCGTCGGGAGTATGTCGGTGTGGATGTATCTTTCTTGGAGTCTATTCCATATTATTCTAGTATTGGTGCTCAGTTGCAAACTGATCAAGATGACTCTTTTCCTCTTCTTGTTCCTCCTTTTCCTTTGAAATCGATGCCCCCATTACCGAATCCAACTCCACCTACCTCATGGTTTCACAATCCTCCATTGATGTATGAGCGTAAAGCTCCACCTCCTTCAGTGCCTCCATCATCTTCTTCTCCTGAGGTAAGTGTTCCTGATAGCAATGACATTCATGTTGATGATAACAAGCCAATAGCTCTACGAAAGGGGACACGACAATGTACCTTATATCCTATGCCGCAGTTTGTGTCAGATGCCAAAATTGGTAATCAGATGAAAGCTTTTATCTCAGCCTTATCTGCTGAAACTATTCCTCGGAATTATCAAACAGCCGTTCTCGATAGCAGGTGGAAGCAGGTTATACAAGATGAAATTGATGCTTTATTATCTCAATAGACATGGGATCTTGTTGATTCCCCAGTGGATGCGGACATCGTTGGATGCAAATGGGTATATATCATTAAGTACAACTCAGATGGTTCAATTCAAAGATATAAGGCCAGGTTAGTAGCAAAAGGTTATACTCAGACATATGGTGTTGATTTCTTTGAGACATTTTCTCTTGTCACGCGGATGGGCACCATCTGTCTTGTTCTCTCGGCAATTGTTCACCATGGATGGAGTTTGTATCAATTAGATGTGAAGAATGCATTGAAACAGTACACATGCAACAACCTCCTACGTTCGAGATTGAGGGAGAGTGTCAGAAGGTGTGCAGATTAAGAAAGGCGATATATGGGTTGAAGCAAAGTCCTCGTGCATGGTTTCAAAAGTTGTTTGATGTAATGTCAAAGTTTGGTTTTGATAGGTCAGCGTCAGACCCCTCATTATTTATTAAGAAAACTAACTTAGGCCTAGTCGTTATGGTGGTATATGTGGATGACATCATCCTTACAGGAGATAACATGAAAGTGATTGCAGCTACAAAGGCTCATCTTCAAAAACATTTTGTTACCAGAGACCTTGGTCCACTTAGATACTTTCTGGGCATAGAAGTGGCCAGGAGCAGTGAGGGAGTGGTTTTGTCTCAACGAAAGTATGTTCTTGATCTATTAAAAGAGACAGGAATATTGGGAGCTAAACCAGCAAATATTTCCATGGATCCCAAAGTTCATTTATTGGACAAGGGGTCAAAACCCGTCGATAGCAGGAGTTATCGCTCGTTGGTAGGAAAGTTATTGTATGTGACAGTGACTAGACCTGATATTACTTTGGTTGTAAGCAAGGTTAGCCAATTCATGGACAAACCGACAGAGGTACACTAGAATGCTACAATGATGATACTCAGGTATTTAAAATCTTCCCCTGGAAAAGGGTTATTATTCAAGAAGGGGGGTACTCTGGAGGTAATTGCTTACTTTGATGTTGATTATGCTGGGTATGTAGAGGATAGAAAATATACCACAGGATTCTGTGTATTTGTGGGAGGTAACTTAGTCTCTTGGAGAAGCAAGAAGCAAACTGTGGTCGCTAGGTCGAGTGTCGAATCTGAATATAAGGCTATAGCCCAAACTGCAGCCGAATTGATGTGGGTTCGAACTGTGTTGACTAATCTTCAAGTGAAGGTTTCATCTCCTATGGTGATGATGTGTGATAACAAGGCGGCTACATATATAGCAAATAATTCAGTATTTCATGAGAGGACAAAACATATCGAAGTTGACTGCCACTACATAAGAGATGTGGTTCAAGCTGAACATATATCTACCAAGCATGTAATCTCTGAGGATCAAGTTGTAGATATTTTTACAAAGCCTCTTGCCAGATCCAGTTTCTCAAAATGTTGCGGCAAGTTGAGCATGATTGATATTTATGCTCCAACTTGAGGGGGAGTGTTAAAATAAGCCGACCTCTTAAAGTTTTTCTTATTAAAGTTTTACTTCAGTCTGATTTTGGTATTCTCTAAATAATGAGGGACCTATATGTAATTTCTTTCTTATGGTTGATCTCTATTTAAACAAGTAGAGATTAGACCTAAATACATGATTAAGACGTCTCTCTCTACCTCTTTTTCTTTTCAACAGCAGTCATGTCATGTAACGAACTATACTACTATGTTTTATCATCTATGTTATTGACTTTATGTAATAAATTACTGAACTTTATTTCATTTTAATGACATGTCAATAGTCTACGTTCATTTTTATTCAACAACAACAACAACTACGCCTTCATCCCAAAACAATTGGGGTCGGCGATATGAACCAAAAAAGAAAATCTTTCTGGGTCTTCCAGGTGAATCCTTCTCCTCCAATCATTTCTATTCAATGCCATGTCCTCGGTGAAGTTCAAAGCATTCATATCCTTTCCTATCATCTCCATCCAAGTCTTCTTAGGCCTACCCCGACCTCTTTTAACTAATATATTTTCCCATTTCTCCATCCTTCTAACTGGAGCATCATTAGGCCTTCGCCGAATATATTCAAACCACCGTAAACGATTCTCTCTCATCTTATTTACAATGGATGCAACGCCTGCCTTCTTATGTATCTCTTTGTTTCGAATCTTATCTTTTATTGTATTTCCACACATCCATCTAAGCATACGCATCTCAGTTACACTCATTTTTTGAATATGATGTCTCTTGGCAGCCCAACATTCCGTACCATATAGTAAAGCGAGCCTAATTGTCGTCCTATAAAATTTTCACTTCAACCGCAATGGCATTCTACGATCGCACAACACTCCAGTTGCACTTTTTCATTTCATCCACCCAACCTTTATCCTATGATTTACATCTCCATCAATTTCTCCATACTTTTGAATGATAGATCCCAAATATTTAAAACAGTCATCCACCGGTATTTCTTGCTCACCAAGCTTCACTACACTCCCATCACTACTTTGTTGCTTACTAAACCGACATTCCATATATTTTGTCTTACTCTTACTCAACTTAAAACATCTTGCTTCCAATGTTTGTGTCCATAATTTTAACTTATCATTAACCCCAGCTCTAGACTCATCAATCAAAACAATATCATCAGCAAACAACATACATCATGGCACATTTTCTTGAATTGATCTCGTAAGCTCATCCATCACTATAGCAAATAGGAAAGGACTTAATGCAGATCCTTGATGTAACCCAACCGTTATAGGAAAATTGGTTGTCACCCCTCCACAAGTGAAGACATTGGTTGAGGCTTAATACAAAATAAATTGTTTTTAATTCTTGTGCTTATTCTTAAATTTATTTTTTCTTGTATTCTAAGTTTTACATTTTTTCTTAATTTTAGACTTTTTCTGGTTTTTTAAATTTTTTTGCAAAATTTAAGCACTTTTTTGTCTCCTATCTTACGAAATGATTAATACACCCATATCCCGAGCCTTTCTGATACGATATAATCCAACGACAATCAAACAACAGCACCAAAAACAATACCTAGAACAGGCAATTTAAAAGGCTGACATACAATAACAGGCCTCTGACTGAATAATGCAAACTGCCTTCAACTGAAGGGGCAGTATCTAACTCCACATTCACAATTAATGCGCTAAAACCATAAACACATGCTATCGGCACAGAAACTCAATTTTCAGATCCGAGCTTCTGTCTGCTGGTGGACACAAAGGAACAGAACAATCCTTATGGTGGACACAAAGGAACATAACAATCCTTATGGTTTGTATCCGAGACAAAGCAACTCAAAACAACCACAATGAAATAACCCCCCCACCCCACCCACCCACCCCCCCCACCCCACCCCTTTTGCCACTAATATTCTCAACAAACAGAGAAAAGAATAAGAAAAACAATAGGCGATCCAAAGAGAATCTCGAACAAGATGTGCAACTTGCCAATACAGGAATTTTTACTGCCATAATATACGACTCCAAACCATATACCTGCGCTGCATGAGGCTGGTGGATCCTTCTGGAGGTCCTTAAGTTCCTTCAAGATGCGTTTGGACGCCATGGAATTAATCTGAAAGCAAAATCCAGAAGAAAAAATTTATAATTCTCGTCAAAACAGGCAATCATCGAAAAAAATAGTTGTTTTTAAAGAGCAAAATGGCGCCTATCGTACGGAAACAATCTCATTCATACATCTTAAATGAACAATGAACCACCAATAAAGAAGAAAATTTCTTCGGAAAAACACTATTCTCTGGTCGAACCGAAGACCCTTAAAAAGAGTAACACCATATTCAATTTCCAAACCCTGGATTCTAAAACCAAAGAGAAACCACAGGAATCCATACAAAATGAATTATCCACATAAAACCATCGACACCACCAGATCTCTAACCGAACCAAACCCCAAAAAATTTCCAACCTAGTCAGGAAAACCGAAACAACTCACCATCCAACCCCATCAAAACCGAAACTTCCCACACCATCCCGACCGAATTGCGCTTCCTTGAAGCAGCATACAAACCCCAACCAAGACTCCCTGAAATCCGATCGAAAACCCTATCATATCCAACACTAACCAGAAGCCACACTCCCTCAGACTCAAAAGAATCAAAACACCATCTCCCCCACCACCACCACCTACACGATGAATGAAACCCTAGGGCACAAAAAAATCCCTGATCGTAACCCCAATCAAGACGTCATCTTCGTCCTGCAGATCCAAAACCAATTCTTCTCTAGAGAGAGAGAGAGAGACCTAGATCGTTCGTCGATGGGATGAATCCTAAGAGAGAGAGAGAGGATTCGCGCACAGAAGACGCGCTTCCCCCCCCGCCTTCCCCGGACGAGTACAGCTGCAAAATGCAATGCAACGCAAAGGGAAGCCCGCCTCTTCATTTTATTGAAATCAAGAGATTATAAAATGAAAATAAAAAACCTTTGCCTGACACCCGTCACATGTTTAAAAAAAGGCCTTTAATATAGCTTGTCACTTGTCGGCTAGCCGTAGTCCAAATTTTCTAATTGCCACAAGGCTTTAGAATAGCTATTTGTCTTGATCTTTATATATGCCACATGTGACCGAAGCATATGCATGTCCACCCGGAGCCAGCTTTCTCATCTGCTACTTAAAACTTAAAATAAAATTGTTGATTAAAATTGGTGTTGTGGGGGGTAATGGTTGGTGACAACTAAGGGTATGTTTAGGGTTGTTTGTCATCCTCTCTTAAATCAACTGATGTGTTTAAATTATTCTATCGTGAGATAATCACTTTGAAGTGTAGGTTTAAAAATTTTAAGTACCAATATCAAGTTTTATTTAAAGAACTTATGGATGCATTTTAAAATGAAATATTTAAGTTATCATGGTTGAAAAACAAACATGACAGTAGCATGACCAATAAAATGAATAAAATGAAGGATAAGTTAGTTTGTATGGGAAGGAAGGTTGGTTATAGGTTAGACAAGCAGTTGAGAATACTTTTGCTTTATTTTTTGGAAACATGTATATTCATCCACATTGATATGAAGTCAATTCATACATCATATGTGCAACTAGTGCAAAAACTTTGATCGTGTTGATGATTCATGGAGAGCAACTTCACTTATACACCTGTATACAAGTTTTAGTCATGTGAATCGTTGAAGAAAAAACTTATTTGATATGTTGGTGTTGTTTGAGTAACGAATATTGATTTAATTTGATTGATAGAAAAATATAATTTTGTTATCTTTAGGTAATAGTTTGTATATTAATTTGAGTATTGATGTACTAGTCGGTTTGAAAGATAATTTTGTACTTAAAATGTGTCAATGTACCTATATATATATATATTGTGAATGAGTCAATATATATACAAATTATAACAATTTTTTTACAAGTTTTTGTATATTATTAATATGTTAATATATCAATGTATATACTATGGATGTATATATGTATATACAAATTGTAAAAAGTTTTTTTATTGTGAATATATGTAAAATAATATGTTTTTAAACAGTATTTGAATGATGTCATGGTTTATATAAAGGTGTGTAAATTGTTTATAACATTCACACGTCGAAGTTTGTAAATGTCCTCATATTATTTGTTGGCGTTATTTGTAGATTTTGATATAAACTTTAACTCATGACATTCGAACATCATAGTGTGTGAACTTTAGGACATTCACAAATAAATATTTAATTTTATTAATTGGATGACACTCATATATCAGAGTGTCGCACATCTTAGTATGCAAACTTCAAGACATTCACAACTAAGGACTTAACCTTAACAATTAAACAACATTCACACACCAGAGTATATGAAACTATAAACATTTACATATTAAAATGTGTGAACCTCAGAATATTTGAAACTGGGGACTTAACCTTATTAATTTGACCACATTCGCACATTAGAATGTACGAACTTCATAACATTGACACACACGAGTATGCGGAAGTCAATTTTTATAAGGTTAGGACATTCACATCATATATTTGTGAACATATGCATTTACAAATGTCTTGTGTTTGTGAACTATGACATATATTTGTGAATATCCTTGCTTCACATAATGTGATACATGAACATGTGTACGATTGGCAGAACTTGCTTTTATCAAGGTAACAATTTGCATAACTTTGTAATTACAATAAATTTTATATAAAAATAATAATATATAGTAAAAATGCATTATTAATCATATGTTAATGTTAATATCAAATTTATAAAACATCTAATTATATATCAACAATGACTCATTAAATCTCATATTTCTTTTATTTCAGCTTCCTTATCACAGTCCTTTGACATCTATTCTTCTGCTTTCTTTTATTTGTCGTCCTCAATCTTATGTTTTGTTTTTTAATCTTTTGTGATAGTTGGCTTTACTTTTGTTGTATTTGTTTTGTGTTGCTTCTTTGGCTCATAATGTAATGCTCCTGATTTATAACTTCATTTTTAGAGTATTTTTTTTATTTATTGATGCAAGGCACGATAGCTTTCGATAGCCATCTATAACCAAGTTCGAGAAAGAAGCATTAAAAAACAATAACTATTTATCAAGAAAACAAAAAAGAGTAAAAAAAACATAAAATCGTGAATGCTACCCACATTATATCAAACGAGCAATTATTCAAATAAATTTTGTAAATTTAAGAATCATCATTCACACTAAACTAAATTATATTAAAATATTCATAATAAGCCAACTTTGAAACCAATAAGTGAATATGAGAGTATAGCTCCAAAACCCTGTAACATCCCAAAACAAGATCCAACCACACCTTCTCACTTAAAATGTTAAAATTATTTAAGGTGAAAACCACGTCAAAAATTATACAAAAGCAGGGAGGCGTTTCCCTGTTGACATACATTATACAAAAGCACCAGAAGCAGATGATTTGGATGCTGCTATTGTAACTGTCCTACAAATTCATGTGACACAGTCATCAGGTGATATACCCGTGTTTCTTACGGGTATCAAGAAGAAATAGAAGAGATTCTGAAACACTGAACAAGAGGCTTGGGAACAAGAATTGCATAACTAATTATATGCCCAATTTATGCCAATCTTCCAACAGATCTCCAAGCTAAGATTTTTGAACCAACTCCTGAAGGTACTCGCAAGGTCGTCTTGGCAACAAATATTGCAGAGACATCACTTACCATTGATGGAATAAAATATGTCATTGATCCTGGGTTTTGTAAATTGAATTCTTACAATTCAGGAACAGGTATGGAGTCGTTACTTATTACTCCCATCTCTAAAGCGTCTGCTTTGCAGAGGGCTGGTAGATCTGGGCGTACTGGCCCTGGAAAATGCTTTCGTTTGTACACTGCCTACAATTATCATCATGATTTGGAAGACAGTACGGCACCTGAGATACAAAGAACAAATCTTGCAAACGCTGCACTAATGCTTAAAACAATGGGTATTAATGACCTGGTTAGTGCACTTAATAGCAGAGGGGAGCTGACAAAGACAGGGAGGAGGATGGCAGAGTTTCCTCTTGATCCTATGCTCTCTAAGATGATAAATACAAATGTTCTGAAGAGATTATTTCAATAGCTGCTATGCTCTCTGTTGGTAATTCTATCTTCTACCGGCCCAAGGATAAGCAAGTCCATGCTGATAATGCAAGAATGAACTTCCACACAGGCAATGTAGGGGACCACAGTGCACTGCTGAAGGTGCCTTCTCTGATGGATTTTTTATGGATTTGTTCTTTCTGGTTAAGCTTTGGTCATAGTGTATTTATTAGTGAGATATTTTACTGTGACAGGTTTATGATTCACGGAAGTAAACTAACACCTCTACTCAGTGGTGGTATGAGAATTATATTCAGGTATTTGTATGGTCCACTTCTACTTTGCTAGTTTGTGGGACTGGTTGTTAGGGATGAACATATAAAGTTCCAGAAAATGCTGCTATTTATACCGTTTCTTTCTCACTATCAGGTGCAAGAGTATGAAACGTGCTAGAGATACTAGAGACCAGTTGCAAGGGCTGCTAGAGAGGGTAGAGATTGAACTTACATCTAATCCAAATGATCTTGACCCCATAAAGAAGGCCATAACATCAGGTATGGTACAATCCTTTTTAGAGTGCTATTCGATAAAAAAATCGGTTTTAAATGGCACAATCTATGATATTTCTTTCACTGAATCTCATGTCATTTGTTTGTAGGATTTTTCCACAACTCAGCAAAGCTACGAAAGAATGGTGTATATCTCACTGTTAAAAACCCACAAATTGTTCATATACATCCCAATAAAGTCTGGCACAGGTATTAGCAACTTTTAATTGTTTTCTGTAAATTACAAAGTCTGAATAAAGTCTGAATGGAAACTTCAGCCAATCAATGAGAGAAGCCACTAAGTTTCCTTCCAATAGGAGACGTGACCATTATAGTGGATACTGTTTTTTTCTTCTTTTCCCCTTTTGATAATCAATGAAGCAAATCGTGTCTACATCCCACCTCTGGTCGTGCACTGGTAGTAGCTACTTTTTATTGTTTTCAGTAAAGTATGAAGTTTTGATAATGTTTTTGAATGAAAACTTCAGCCAATCAATGAGAAGTTACCAAAGTTTACTTCTCATAGGAGAATATGTGACTGTTATACTGGATACTGCATATTTTTTTTGCTTTGGACTCTTTTCTTTTCCTCTTTTTCTAATCAGTGGAAGCTAAGCTTGTAGTGGAGGGGATGGTTGTCAAGCAGAAGCATGTTAAAATTCAATGTATGTTTTTGCCAATGAACAACAATTGGCTGGATGAGATATCGGAAATTAATCCTAGATATGATTGAAAAGGTGGGCTGTTGTGGATGGAAAAAGGAAGTTTGTTGAATCTTTTTTTTTTTGTAGGTAGTGTGGTCAAAGTGGTCATTCTAGTTCTAAATGCGTTTTTCTTGAATTTTTCACCTGGACTGTATACTTCAGAAGTTCAGATCCACTTCATCTTGGCCAGTAATGCTAATATTTTGAGGCATACTCCAGTTTTGGAAATTCGGGTCATCTTGCTCTGAGATTATCTTAGATTGTGTCTCTTGCATTCTATCCTTTGGCTAGGCATTTGTATAATGATGTGGCTTAGTCTATATTGTTCGAGGATTTGCTTTTTCGACTTAATTTGTTTCATTTTTGTTTTAAGGGAAACTTGCTTATATGATTTCTTGCAGGTTCTTCCTAGATGGGTTATTTATCACGAATTGGTCCTTACGACTAAAGAATACATGCGCCAGGTAGGTATTTACTTCATCATCGTTAGAATATGCATATCTTCAGTGATTTCTGTTAAAAAAATATCACCCTCTTTTGATTGGAACCAAATGAATGCAGGTTACTGAGCTGAAACCTGAATGGCTGGTTGAAATTGCTCCACACTACTACCAGCTAAAAGATGCTGAGGATTGTAACTCTCTCTCTCTCTCTCATTGTAATTCAAGCATGGAGTCTTTTTTTCTTGACAATTCTGTGGTCTTTGTACTTTGTAATCATAACTCGAAATTGTAATCATAACTCGGAATAACTCAGCTTTTAGTCCTTGATACTTCTTGATTATCTTAACTTTCTGATTAATTAATTCTGTGGGCAGCTGGAACTCAAAAGCTACCTCGTAGGAAAGATCGTGCGGGTCCAGATAGGTAGTTCACTCAAAATCTCATGGAGTTGGTAATCTTGTATAGCAAGTGCAGATAGAGCTTGGACCACAGATTGCAGATAGAGCTTGCAGCTACCTAAAAGATATATACTTCTTGGGTAAGGAGAATACTCAGAACCACCCTGATTTACTGCCAGGAGTATGAGCCTTTCGAGATGTACAAAGATGAAATGTTTGGCCAATTAATACTCAATTTCTTTTTGGTAGAGTTAGAAATGCTCCATTTGTATAAAGTCCTTTGCGTGTATGCTTCAATTTTTTCCTTTCAATGTTTTTTCGTTTCACTGATTACTCTTGCAAGAAGCAATGCTGAAGTGCGAGATGAGTGTTTGGAAAAAATGGTTGTGTGAAGCGTAAAGCGCTTGGAAGTATAAGAGGAAGCAATAAATGAAGTGAGGTAGAAATAACATAAAAAGAGAGATGAAATTGTGTATTTTTTTTTTTACTTAAATGCATCTTTAACTCTTGTACAAAAATGTGGATAATAAGTAAGTTTTACAATAAAAATACAATTTAAAAAGAAAAACCAATTTTCTTAGCATGAAAAGTGCATTTTATATCAGCGAAAGTTCAATTTTACATATTTGTTTTGGCAGCGAGCTTCTTAACATGAGCTTCCGACGTTCTTAGAAGCTTCTAGTAACCGATCTGCGTGCTTCCTAGCCCATTTTGTGATGGACATGATGGAGACCCAAAGGGATGGTCCATGTGGGTCTCAGTTCGGATCTTATATCTGGTCCAAATTTGAACTTGATCTTGTTGATAGGACTGGCTCACCTCCACTCTTGCAGAACCTAAACAGAACTGGCTCACCTCCACTCTTGGGGAAAAGAAGTGTTCTGTGAAACGTCGGAACCTCGAACTGGTAAGATGCAGGTCCAGGTTTGGGTTCCCTTTATGTGGTAAAGGGGGTCTGGATCTGCATTTGGATTGACTTTGGATTTTGTCATAGACCAAAATCCAGATCCTTGTCTGAGCCCCTCAAGAAAAAGAGATTAAAAAAAATATATTGTTTGAAGATATTCAGAACAATCTTGGTGCAAGAAGTGTACATGTGATGTGGAACGGACATTAAATACAATATTTGCACGTTCCTAAACCAGACGACATAGTTTTTACTTTCAAGCCGTCCTTGTATAGCCAATAGTGACACTTGTTTAGATGTAATAAATGAACACATTTAAAAGAGGAACTACATGCTGCACAAAATCCTTTTCGGGATTATTGCCTTATAAACCCCAAAACTAAAAACAAAAAATGTTTGTAGCTGTTACTCCTTTATCTTCTCTTTCCAAAATTAGGGGAACGATATGCAAAAGATAAATATTATTGTGTGTTTATTGCTTCCATAATATGGAAAACTATCGTACTAATAATTTGACCTGATTTTCTAAAAAACTTATAATTTTTTATATTCTCTCAATGTTCAAAATCATAAATATCCGACATCCTTAAGACTTTTTTACCTTTCACAACTACAAATTGAAGTCTTATTGTGATAAAATTGTACTATCTATCGGTTAGGTCCAACTCCCACTTAAATAAAAAAGCGTAGGTTTTTTTACGCAAAACTCATGAACTCTCATAAATTTATTTGTGAATTTTTGGTGAAACTGAAACTACCAAAATTGTAAATATCCTATGCTTTCACGAAATCACATAAATTTATGTGTGAAACTCTACTTTCCACTAAATTCACAAATATCTTACTTTTTTTGCATATACTTTCAGAAATCACATAAATTTATCTGCGAACTTACTACTAAATTCACAAATATCCTACTTTTTTGCATATACTTTAAAAAATCGCATAAATTTATCTTCTAAACTCCACTTACCACTAAATTTGCAAATATTTTACTTATTCACATATACTGCAAGATCTCATATAAAGTAATTTGTGAATCGCCTTATATCGCAAATATTATACTTAAATATTTTTATAATTATGATTAATATGAGATATTTTATATTTTTTGTGAAATATTTTCGTGAATGATATATAAACCCATTGTGGTCACCAACTTGATTATTTTTGCATAATCTAGGGTTTTTTTTTGTCCTCTATCCCCAACTAGTGGTCCCCAACCTGCTTTTCTTTTGGCAACTATCTCTGTCAACTATTCATAGGAGGCACATCATCATTATTGAATCATCGATGGTGGATTTTTTTCGGTAAGCACAATGTTCTCTTTTGTTTAACGGTTGAATCAAACATTGTTTCCTTTTGTTTAATGACTAAATAAAATAGTGTTCCCTTTTTCTTTTTAAATGAAATACTTTTTCAATATTTCTGGTAAGCACATTGTTCTTTTTTTTTAATGCTTTTTGAAACACAATAGCTTGTTTGTTTTTTGTAATGCTTGTTTAATATTTATTTTGTTATTATAGGAAAACTTGAATCTATTTATTAATATAATATGGTCAATAAGAAGAAGACATTGATGGCGTCCACACCCACATCATCTTCTATTATTGTAGCACAACAACAAAAGCCAATGACAACCAATGAAGAACTATGAACTGAGTCATCATAGTAATTTTGAAGCACGGCTTAGTGAGCAAAAGTGGGTAGAGAGGGAGGCACATTTGATGTTTTTCACAAAAATTGCACCCTTGATAATCACATACAGTTGTGCTTAAACATTAAGCTAGAAGGAAAACCTGAATTGTCGTACAGTGAACAACTACAAATGTCAACATGACACATATCTAAGGCAGAAAGTGTAGAAAAAACTGAGAAATTTGTAGGCACAATCTTGTCTCTCATCCTGAAAGCATCTAAGAAGTGAGAGAGTAACCCATTGGTTGACACTGAGGTTGTTACTAACCTCAATGCCCAGAAAAATAAAGCTGAAGATTAAGTCACCTATAGTGGTAGTGGTGAGAGGGTGGAGGAGGTACCTAACTAAGGGGTTGAGGTTAATGTGGACCCTCCTCAGGAAGTAGATGTAAGTGAGGGTAATGTGGCTAGATCAGATGTGAATATCATTCATGAGTTTGCTATTGCTCTCTATGCGAATGAGAAAGTACAAGTTCCGACGAAGAGATCATAATAGAAAAAAAGGTTTGGTGCTCATGGGCATGTATTGCTACTATCCATAAATGCAATTGAAATTGACATTACTACTATACATATATACATTCAATTATTGATTAGTTTAATATTACTATTATTCATTGAAATTGACTTTGATTAGCTTGTCATGTATGTGTGAAACATGTAAAAATTCATTGAAATTGACTGATTTCATTGATTAAATTAAAATATATATTACTACTATTGGTGAATGTAATTGAAATTGAAACTGTTACTATACATATATACATTCAATCATTAATTAGTTTAATATTGCTACTATTCATTAAAATTGACTAATTTCAGTAAAATTAATTTGGATGGCAGGATTCTCAGCTAATTGATTCAAAAGAGCCAACATTCTGTATACATCGGTTCTAGTGAAACCAAGCATACCACTGATTTTTAACACTAATAGAGCAAGCAAATAAGTTGTTGGATCAAGTGCATGTTTGCGAATTCTTAAAGATCATACCATGGAACATTATTTACCCCTTAAAGGTCGTTGTGCGGTTTTAGAATTAGGCAACCAACATATTCTATTTCAGAGATCTTGAGATGACCATCACATTGGAGGATGTGGTACGAATCACCATACTGAAGTGCCATGAAAATCCAATTAGTGGCCAGTGGTGGAGAGATTTCAAGTAATTGTGTGATATTTATTCACAAAAAATGATGATGCGTTAGAAGGTGATAAGATTAAGTTTTTATGGCTTAGGAGTTACTATGACCCCAGTAAGGCGAGAAGGATGAAGACAAAACTACTATGTATTAAAGAAAAGGGTGGTAGTAGGGTGGACAAGACAATGATGGCATTTTTGCTATACTTCTTTGGCTCATGTTTATTCATCGACACTGTTGAGAAGTCGGTTCATGCATCATAAATTAAACTGTTGGAAGATTTGAATCATGTCAATCAATACGTATGGAGAGTAGTCGCACTTGCACACTTGTATGCAACTTTGAATAGCACGAGGAGAAGAATACAAAAACCTTGCCCGGATGTTAGTGTTGTTGGAGGTATTTATTCCTTCATTATACCTAAACTTTTGATTTATAGTTATTCATATACTTCAATATTATATTTTGATACATAATGTGTGTTAATCCTTGTTATGCAAGTTTGGATATGGGAGCACATATTCATTGAAAGGCCTCAGATGTATGATGTTTCTCATAAATTTTTGTTGAGAAACTCTATTTTGATGTCACATAATATGATATACTGTCGTATTTGATTCTATATAATATGATAATATGTCTTCTTGAAAAATGTTATATTATGACTGGATATGTTTTGCCATATATCTAACGAGTATTTGATGCAAGGATATCTCACTCAAAAAGGATGGAGACCTCCTGTTCAAGTACAACTATGGTGCAATCATACTCCTTGAAGAAAAAGCTTGATGAGCCATGCATTCCTAAAGACCATCTAAAGAGATCGGCTACCTCAAGTTGAAGATTTTTTCTTCTTTAGAGTCATATGTAACAGAACCTTTAGAAGCATGCATATTGCATATTACATACTCATTCATAAAAGTTATTTCATAAAAGTATACGATAGTTTCAAAAAGCACCTTTTTGAAAACCAATAATTGTACCTTCTTACAAACCTTTATGGAAAAGGTATTTTGACATGATATAATTTATGATTTCAAAAAGCAATAATTGTACCTTCTATCATATGTAAGACAACTTCAAATAGGTAGGAAAAAGACAAAACATGGAAATCGGCTACACAAAGAAAAACAAATATAAATACTTGTTGAAAAGACTTAAGTTACCTTTTAAAAGAAATGATTTCAAATGGGTAGGAAAAAGACAAAACATGGAAATCGGCTACACAAAGAAAAACAAATATAAATACTTGTTGAAAAGACTTTAGTTACCTTTTAAAAGAAATGATTTCAAATGGGTAGGAAAAAGACAAAACATGGAAATCGGCTACACAAAGAAAAACAAATATAATACTTGTTGAAAAGACTTTAGTTACCTTTTACAAACCCATAGAATGTTGACTTACTTGAAGTCATCATTCTCTTTGTATAGCATTAAATACCTCCTGTAAGAAATCCTTGTTAATATCCATCTCTAGAATGTCGACTTGTTTAAAGTCTTCATTCTCTCTGTAGACATTGAAAAACACATCATAAAGAAAACTCTTAATATGACTATGTACAAATAAATATCTCAAAGCATTTATTGTACTTACACTCATTTAAAGTAAAGAAGTACTTATGTACCACAAATCATTAATTAGGATAAAGACAAAACTACATGACAGCCTACAATCCAAAATTCAATGTACTATTGTAAGAAATAGACTTTTTACATAAAATATATAATACCTAAAATATTACAACGACTATTGTACCCCATATTTTACTTTTATGGAAAGAAGACTTTCTCGAATTTCTCTAAAGATGTTTTTTGAAATGACATGAGATTTCACATCTCAAAAAGACTACGATTTCAAAAAGGTAACGACTACTTTTTATAAGCTATATAAACACACTCAAATAAACTATTCAGACAGAAGGAATGGATATGTGAGCTTACAACGAGAAAAATTCCTATTCGATATTTGAAAGAGAGCCTAGAAAAAGAAAGAGAAAAGAAAGAGAAAAAGTCAAGAATAGCTCTTTGACAAAGAGTATCTTCTGAGTGAAAATAACAGAACATTCTGAGAATCCTTCATTCGTGCATTCATATCATTCTGAAGGTTCTATAGGAAGTATTGTAACTTTCTGTTATTCACTGTATTCCTTCTTTGTTGAAAGAAGTAGACCTTTGAGAAAGAGGGTGTTGCCCTTCTCTGTTGAGAGAAGAAGACCTCTGTGAAAGAGGGTGTTGTCCTTCTCAGTTAAGAGAAGAAGACCTCTGTGGAAGAGGGTGTGCCCCTTCTCTGTTGAGAGAAGAAGACTTCTGAGGAAGAGGGTGTTGTACTATTTATCCGGTGACTCGGATGTTATAGTGGAAAGCTCAAGTGGTTTGCTTGGGGACTAGATGTAGGTCAGAGTTTTGACCAAACCAGTATATATTCTGTGTTTATGTGTTGTGCCTTTATTGAATCATATTTTTGATTTATCGATCTGTTTAGTAATTCTCTATTCACCCCCCCCCCCTCTAGTGGAATTTCATTTGGTATCAGAGCAGGTTTGCTGGTTTCGACATAACAAGTCTTCCAGCACAAATGGCATCTACCTCCTATGTTCGTGATATTGAAGGTCAACACGCATCTCGTCCTCCTTTCTTCAATGACTCCAACTATGGATACTGGAAGTGCAGAATGACTATATTTCTCAAGTCCATAGATTTTGCTGTATGAAAAATTGTTGAGCATCCATACACATCTCCATCCACAGACTATAGCTTATGGTCTGATGAAGAAAAGAAAATGGCAAATCTAAATGCAAAGGCTATGAATGCCTTATATTGTGCCATTGATCAGAATGAATTCAATAGAATATCTATATGTGAATCTGCATATGATATTTGGCATTCTTTGAAGGTTATTCATGAAGGAACCAACAAAGTGAAAGAAGCCAAAATCTCATCTCTTGTAAGAAAATATGAGTTGTTCAAAATGAACAAAGATGAACCCATCACAGAGATGTTCACCAGATTCACCAACATCACCAACGATCTGAAATCTCTGGGTGTAACCCACTCTCAGACAGAAAAGGTGAAGAAAATCTTGAGATCTCTCACAACTGATTGGGAGAAAAAGACTACTGCTATTAAAGAAGCTCAAGATTTATCCAAGCTTACCCTGGACGATTTAATAGGCAATCTTATGGCCTATGAAGTCCACATGAAGGAAAGAAGGGAAGAGAAACAACCTTTAAAGAAAACTCTAGCCTTCCCAGCCCTATCTGAGGATGAGGACTCAGAAAAAGAATCTGAGATTGCGCTACTCACCAGAAA